>NC_081393.1:16526028-16826028 GCF_030684315.1 Stegostoma tigrinum
ACAGTGGAAACTAAGATAGTAATGCTGCACAATGTACTTTAAATTAGGAGAGGTGGAGATGAGCAACCTGGAGTAATTATAGGGTTGGAATGGTTAACCAGAAACCACTGGGTGTAACCCAGGTGTGTGCTCAATGAAAACTGGTTTTGTCAGCTCTACGGGCACGACAACAGCTTGCAATCATCCCTCCTTGCTATGATGATCAAGCTGTTCCTCAGTGCTCTGTCCTTTGACCCACTGAGCAGTCCCACATTCCAATCCTGTGTTGAATTGGATGATGTTAGCTGGGTCAGGAGGGGGAGGAGAATTATAAGAATAAGGGGCCGTTCAGTCCCTCAGCTTGTTCATCCACTCAACAAGATCGTAGTTGATGCATATCTTAACTTCATCCATTCTTCTTTTGTTGCTAAGTGTCCTATCTACGAAAAAAAATCTAGTTATCTTCAAAATTATCATTATAAATTTAGCTAGCATCTCCTTTTTTTGTTAGAGTTTCACAAATCTGCAACACTTTGTGTCAATAAGTAGGAGCAAATTACTGCAGATGCTGGAATATGTCCTGAAAACAAAAAAATGCAGAAATCACAGTGGGTCAGGCAACATCCATAGAGAGGGAGCAAGCTAACATATAGATAAGTGTTTTGTAACTCCCCTGTCAAATGGGGACAGGGTTCTGCTTTTAAGGTTGTGTCACTCCACCAGTGGTTCAATCTTGCACTGTCCACTCTGTCAATTACCATCAAAAACCTAAGAACCTCACCACAATCAGCTCAACATATTGGAAATCCAACTCTATTTATGTGATCTCTCCTTTAAATGTAATCACTGGAACTGCGATAAAATTCTGGTGAATCTGAGCAGCAATCCACCTTCTTCCTCAGGGGGACGTGCTGTCACCTGAACTCTGTATATGTGTAATGAAACTCATTTTAAAATACATTCTTCCACAGATATGAATATCAATGCCAAGACCAGGATTTGGTACTCATCCCTAATTGCATCTTGAACTCAGAGGCCTTCTCGGCCATTTCAGAGGGCACTTAGATATTATCCACATTGCTGCCAGTCTGGAGTCACATAGAGGCCAGGCTGTATAAGGATGGCACATTTCCTTCCCTAAAGGACACTAGTAAACTAGTTGGGATTTTACAACAATTGATGGGAGTTGCCATGGCTACCATTACTGGGATTTGATATCAAGTCTAGATTTTATGAATTGAATTTATATACCACCAGCCGTCAGAGCGAGATTTGAACCCATGTCCAAGAATACTTTGGCTGCATCTGTGCACAGACCACTGAGGTGGAGAGAGCAGTAAGTGAAGCATACAGTACCTTTGCCTTATCCTCCTTATTTATAGGGGCACAGAATATAAGGGCAAGGGGTTGATGTTGAACTTGTACAAGACACTTATTAGACATCAGCCAAAGTATTGTGAGCAGCTCTGGGGACCACTTTGTAGGAAGGATGTGAATTGGAGAGGGTACATAAGCAATTTACAAGAATGGCTCTAGGGGTGAGAAACTTCAGTCATAAGGATATATTGAAGAAGTTAGGGCTGTTCTCCTTGGAAATAGGAAAGTGGAGAAGAGATTTGATAGAGGCCTTCAAAATTGTGAGCGGGTTACATATGGTAGCTGGGAGGAAATTATTCCCATCTGTAAAAGAAGCAAGAAAGCACAGGAATATAGTTATTTGCAAAAGGAGTAATGGTAATATGAAGGAAAAAAATTCACTCAGTGGACTGCACCATTTGGAAGTGGGTTGGAGGCAGGTTCCACTGATCCATGAGTGTGGGGGAATAGCTGAAGATTGGCACTGGGTAATAATGCCCATCTGAAGAGCCAGTGCAGGCAATGATGGCTCCTCAAAGGATTCCTCTGTGCTGTAAAACTTACATGATTCTGAAGAACATTAACCTGTACCTTTGGACTACTATCTCATTGATGTTACCACGATGCTGCCCATACCCCCACCCTTTGCATTCTAGTTTTCAAATTATTAAGGATTACATTCCAATAACCATGCTGATTTGCTTTTCTTGGCTCCTGAAAGGTACTATTTTGTCTTGCTCTATAATTCAGGATAAAATAGGTCTGGAAAAGCCAAATAAAGAACACCCCTGTGTCAACGACAGCACTGTAATATGACCTGGTCAAACCCAAAGATCGTTTACCAAAGCAGACTTCTCTTTTCATTGGGACATGAATCTTCTCCTACTCCATGCGACATCTTTCCAACTTGCTGCGCAGCACAATGCTGCATTCTCCAGCATGCAAATATCAAGCCCACTTCTCCAGTGCTTCACTGTTGTCTGCTGCATGTAACAGCATGTTCCACCTTTTCAACATATCCTACATTGTGAAATTCTTCCTAAATTCTTCGTTTGATCTGCTAGTTTTAGTTGACATTCAGGGGATCACCTTTTCTAGACCTGCCCACAAGTGAAGAGAATTTCTCCTCGCTCATCCAATTAAAGCTCCTCCTAAACGGCAAGCTATCAAGGCAGTTTGAGAAATGGTTATTAATGGTTTACGCAGTCTCAGGCTTTGTAAGTAGCAACAGAGAATACAAAAGCTGTGGTGAACCTTTATATTGGTTTGATGTTGCCTGGCATATTGTGTCCAATTCTGTGAGCTTATACCTTAGGAAGGATTTGGAGGCAGTTTATAAGATTCAGAGAACATAGATCATTACAGCACAGTACAGGCCCTTCGGCCCGCGATGATGTGCCGACCTGTCATACCGATCTCAAGCCCATCTAACCTACACTATTCCATGTACGTCCATATGCTTGTCCAATGACGACTTAAATGTACCTAAAGTTGGTGAATCTACTACCGTTGTAGGCAAAGCGTTCCATTCCCTTACTACTCTCTGAGTAAAGAAACTACCTCTGACATCTGTCCTATATCTTTCACCCCTCAATTTAAAGCTATGCCCCCTCGTGCTCGCCGTCACCATCCTAGGAAAAAGGCTCTCCCTATCCACCCTATCTAACCCTCTGATTATTTTATACGTTTCAATTAAGTCATCTCTCAACCTTCTTCTCTCTAATGAAAACAGCCTCAAGTCCCTCAGCCTTTCCTCGTAAGACCTTCCCTCCATACCAGGCAACATCCTAGTAAATCTCCTCTGCACCCTTTCCAAAGCTTCCACATCCTTCTTATAATGCGGTGACCAGAACTGTACACAATACTCCAAGTGCGGCCGCACCAGAGTTTTGTACAGCTTCACCATAACCTCTTGGTTCCGGAACTTGATCCCTCTACTAATAAAAGCTAAAACACTGTTTGCCTTCTTAACAGCCCTGTCAACCTGGGTGGCAACTTTCAAGGATCTGTGTACATGGACACCGAGACCTCTCTGCTCATCTACACTACCAAGAATCTTACCATTAGCTCTGTACTTTGCCTTCCGGTTACTCCTACCAAAGTGCATCACCTCACACTTATCTGCATTAAACTCCATTTGCCACCTCTCAGCCCAGCTCTGCAGCTTATCTATGTCTCTCTGCAACCTACAGCATCCTTCGTCACTATCCACAACTCCACCGACCTTAGTGTCGTCTGCAAATTTACTAACCCATCCTTCTACGCCCTCATCCAGGTCATTTACAAAAAGAATGGTTCTGGGTTTTACCTGGAGCGACTGGAAAAAGCTCTTCTCCATGGACAACAGCAAATTTGATCGAGGTGTTCAAAATCATGAGGGGTGCCTGGGACAGTGTCTACAGGGAGAAACTGTTCCCATTGGTGGAAGAATCCAGAGCCGGGGAGGACAAATTTAATGTTATTGACAGAAAAAAAAGGCCCTCGTGAGGAAAGAACGAACTGAATCGCTCTTCAATTATTTAGAGATATGCGATTTGCAGGGCTACAGAGAAGGGAAGGCGAGAAGGGTAAGGCCAGAGAGAAGGGAAGGGGAGGAGGGTAATGGGCATATAGCGCTAGTACCAGCACGATGGGCCGAACGGCCCGTCTTTGCAATTAGGTGAGCTGCTAAGTTGGACCCTCGCTTACTGCCCCACTCCACACCCTTCCCAGCCTGCAGGCACCGGAGTGAGGTGTCCCCTTTAAAAGGGGGTGTGTTCCTGGAGGGTTCAAGATTCTCCGGAGACTGCACGAATGTGGGGATTATGCAGCGATTTGACGTAAGATCAGCTGTTGCTGGGAGGCAGCTCCACCGAGAACAGAGCAGCGTCTGAGGCGAAGGCACAAGAAGGGGAAGAATTTGTCTAACCACCAAAAAAAATGCAGCTGGAATAAACTCAGCCACTGCAACCTAGCTCCCTCCCCCACTCCAAAGAAAACCTCCCTCCCTCCTCCCTACGAATCGCAGGCTTGCAACTTGACGTTAAGCGACAGTGAAGAAGGGAAAAGCCGCAGTTTCAGGTGGGTGCCCTGCCGATTCTCCCTTCACAAGCGGTTGAATGGACGCTTTCATTTCCAGGGAAGGAAAGCGATGACTGTTTATGCAACTGAAGGCGCGCTGCGCCAGCCCAGACACACAGGAGAATATCTCCATCTGTGCTGTGCTGGGGGAACCGGGGAAAATGTGTCTGAAAGGAGGAAAAATCCTCCTTTCCCCACAATCCAGTCAATGCAGTAAGAGAGCTGGATAAACACATGTAGCACTGGAGGGGGGAGATTCCGCTGTTCTATCCCCCGGAGTAAGATGTCTCGCTCCCTGGTTGACTTAACCAGTTCAGTACCATGGACAGCACAGCGGCGACGGTGTGCCGGGGGCTGGCGGGCCTGGGGGGGACTACTCCAGACCCACAAGCTTCAAAACGGTCTGGACGCACACCTTCCGGAATGGTGCGACTTCCATGGGACAAAAATTCCTCCGGGACGTGAGAGGAACAGTGGTGCCTTGTCCCGCTTTGAAAATTGGAACGGTCCATTTCATCTTTGGTTAATTGAGAGTATCGTTGTTTTAACTACTCCATTAGTTTTTGTATTGTGTGTGTGTGTGTGTGTGTGTGTCTGTGAGAGAGAGAGGGAGGGAGGGAGGGGGTGGGGTGGGGGCAGAGTATCACATTCAGCAGCACAGTTCGAAACCCAAGGATGGTGTCCTTTCCTGCACCAGAGTGCCCAATTTATAATCCCTCAGCTGACCTCTTCAATTGGACTGGCAGTGCCAATCACTCACTAAGTAGGCAAAGTTATCTAAACCCATTCCATGGAGCAAGGCATCTTACCTATGATGACTGACTTGAGCGTACCTCTTACACTAACCCACGTTTTACCATCCAAAGGTTCCGCACCATTTATTTTCCAGTATAAAGCAGTATCCGCTCTGCATTATTATACCACCTACCCATCACCAATGGTTTCCCCATTAGTGTCTCAGCAGTAGCAGACCCAATAAGAACAGATTCAGCTGAATGCCGCTTGGTTAGAAGCCTGGGAACCACTGTTCGCCTGGTAACCTTTCACTTGGGAATGAGGAGATCTGAGTCAGCTACACCTGACAATCTCACTTCACTGCAAAGCAGACATATTGTGGACCCTTGGAGATGCTGCTCAAAGCAGAATAATCACCCTTGGGCAGACTGGCTGAAAATTCATAGCAAAATAATTAATTCATATTCCAACACCCCGACACAAACAAGCTACGATTCTGATACATATGCATTGACACACAAACACGAACACGCACAGGCACACACACCTACACACCCTCTGAGTCACATATAAGACATACTGTGATACGTACACACATTAACCTCATATATAAACACTACCAGTTGAACTGTTTAACAAACCGATTTCGGTGAAGTTTTAATCTTTTTGTTCACACTAGTGCCACTGGCATTGTGCGTTATAATACATCTCAGACAAACAGAGCTTAGGGTTCATCCACAATCAGATACAGCCAGATCTGCGTTTGTGAAAACAAAATGGCTGAATGAAGCATTGTATAGGGAATTCACCTCACTGGGGCACTCTCTGGCCCATGTTGAATCAGACAGTTGTCAGTCTAAATGGAGGTTTGTGTCCATCTCTGCCCTTTCATTAACCACTGCCTTTCCTCATACTACCCACTTTCTATTCACATGGCAAATATTACTCGAATGGGCCAGAGTGCGTTTCTGGCTGTCACAGTTTCTCTGTTTCCATGGGAACACCAGCGTGGGATGTGGAAGTCACTACCAGCATTTATCGTGAGAAGAATAAATGGTTTTTCTCTGGATTTCTTTCTATCTGGGCATGGAGAACTGGTTTGAAGACAGAACCACAACAAATTCCATTGTATGGTGCCATTAACATGGATAGTATCCCAAGGTTTATCCCTGAGTTAGGGTAATGTCTCAGAGCCTGGTCAAAAAGGCCACATTTGAAAGATGGGATTTTAAATGGGAAGAGAGCAAGAAAAAAAGCAGAGAGATTTTGGGATGAAGCCACAAAGAATATGAGTAAGAAAGGTGAATATTACGTCTTCAATGACAGGCTGAAAGGCAGATATACTGCAAGCTAGAGTCAGTTTCTGATGATAAGGTGCATGTAAGGATGGAGAGGAGATTATCTGGAATGAGCCCTTTGTAGATGAAGGTCAGTATTTTCACCTCAATGCTTTAAGACGCTGGAAGACTGGCGGCCTGGACATGTGGAACCCTGTGGTTTGAAAATATTGATATTTATAGAGGAAGCATGTTCAGTCAAGAGCACCTTCATTGCACTGAGCTTAGTGGAGGGATAAAGCATAAAAACGGTTTCAGCAGCAGTGGGTGGGTTAAGGAGGAAAGGGGCCAATATTGTAGAGATATAGGTTAGCAGTAGCAGAGGAACTGTGAGCTTCTGAAGAGCTTTCAATGTATGCAGCCTTGGAGAGGAGGTGGCAGAGTGATAATAGCACTGGGCTAGTAATCCAGAGCCCTATGCTAATGCTCCAGAGACATGAGTTTGAATCCTACCAAAATAGAGTGTAAAATATGAATTCAGTGAAATCTTGAATTTTAAAAATTCATTCATGGGATATGGGCATCACTGGCTAGACCAGCATTCACTACCCATCTCTATTTGCCTTTGAGAAGGTGGTAGTGAGCAGCTTTCTTGTACCTCTGCTGTCCATGTAGAGCTACAATGCTGTTAGGGACAGAATTCCAGGATTTGGATCCAGCAACACTGAAAGAGCAGGAATATATTTCTAAGTCGGGATAGTGAATGGCTCAGAGGAGAACTTGCAGAGGGTGGTGCTTTCATGATTCTGCTGCCCTTGTCTTTCTTGATGGAAGTGTACACAGGTTTGGAAGGTGCAAAAGAGACTTAAGGAGATTATTAGTGACCATGTAGTTGTTGTTGACTGTGGTAAAACCCATCTGATTCAGTGATGTCTTTTAGGGACGAAAATCTGTCCTTAACTGGGCTGGCATACATGTGACTCCAGACTCACAGAAACATGCTTGACTTTTAACTGCCCTCTGAGGCAGCCAAGGAATCCATCCAGTTTGAGGACAGTTGGGAATGGGCAATAAATGCTGGTCAGCCAGAGATATTCACATCCCATAAATGCATTGGAGAAAGGTACCTGGCATAAGATGAGAAATGTAACAGCACTTAAGTCTCTACAACCTCAGAACATTAAATACACAGGCGAATTATCATGGAATATGTTCTCACATTGTGCCCAATATAATTTTTCAGTCAGTGCGCATCTCTGAAAAAACTTCCCAAAAACCACCACGGATATTTCACCATCAAACACTAATATAGCACCAATCATATCCTCAGGATGACACGAAGCCAACAAAGTACTTTGGAGGTGCAGTCAGTGCTGTAATACAGCAATTAGTTCGGGCACTGCAAGGTCCCATAAGCTGCATTGGCCAGATAATCTTTTCTTTCAGGTATTGGTCAGAGTATTGTCCAGGAAACCAGGGACAGCTTCTAAATCATTCTTCAAATAATGCTGTGGGATCTGAAGGCAGACAGCATCTCGAATTTAACACTGCATCTGAAAGGCAGCATCTCTGTTGGTGCTATGTTCCCTTAGTACTGCACAGGGATGTCAGCCTAGCTTCAGTGCTAAAGCATGGCTTTTATATTCATGGGAGATAAGGGTCACTGGCATATCAGTATTTAATGCCCATCTCTAACTGCCCAGTGCTGAGCTGCTTTCTTAACTACTGCAGCTTGTGAGGTATGGGAACACACACAGTGCTGTTAAGGGAGGCTGTTACAGGATTTTGACAACCACACTGTAGAAACAGTGAAATATTTCCAAATAAGGATGATGTGTGGTTTGGAAGGGAACTTGCTGGTGCCTGTGTCTCCACGTTTCTGCTATCCTTGACCTTCTAAATGATAAATGTCATGTGTTTGGTAAGTACTGTCAAAGGGAACCTTTGCAAGCACCTGAACATGCACTGTGGCCTCTGTGCATCCGTGGTCAAAGGAGTGATGGTGGATGTGGCACCAGATGACGTAGAGCTCCTTGAGCATTGTTGGAGCTGCGTTCATCCAGGTACTCCTGACTTTTGCTTTGGACATGGTGGAAGATATTGGTGTAGTCACAAAGCACTGCACCAGTAGTTCAGGGGCCCAGCCTAATGGTTTGGGGTCACAGGTTCGAATCTCACCAGAGCAGATGGTTGAATTTAAACTGAATTAATAAGCCTGGAAAGCTAGTCTCAATAGTACTGTCCATGACAACTATCATTGATTGTTGTAAAATCCCATTGGGGTTCAATCATGCTCTTCAGGGAAGTAAATTCATTTTTGCCTAACTGTGATTCAAGGCCCCCAGCAATGGGGTTGAGTCTTAATTGCCACTCAGCTCAAGGACAACAAATATTGGCCTTGCTAGAAAGTCCCAAACCTTATGAAAGTATTATAAAAAATGTATCACTCATCCAACTGAGGCTTGAGCTTAGGATAAGAGGCAAGTCTGCTGACCATTGTACTACAATTGTCACCGCCGAACACCCTTTAAAAGATCTCAATCTGAGCAGAGGCCTGTACAAGCAATGTCTGAGTGAAAACAAAACGGAAAAGCCTCCAGTTTTCTCTCTGCAGCTACAATGGCACAGCTGACATCTTTCTGATGATTGCTTTCCACTGGAGAGACACAGGAGGTACCATTTGTTGCTGTAAAGATGTTTCCACCATTAGAGCAAAATGAATTGTTTATTAGTCAACCTGAATTGTATACCAAGAGTCACAAATTCAAACTGTCACCATGCTGTAGATGTCGCCATTTAAATCAACCTCTGAAGCCTTGAAAAATCCCTCCACAAGCTGGCTTACAGTCTGAGTCTGCAAGTGATCTGTCAGTCTGGGTGTTTGCGAGCTTGTCGTTCGCCAGGTGGAGTCTGCTCTGTGGGGACAAATCTTAAACCCTGGTGCACCTTTGCAATATAGCCCTTATCACTTGTCTGATTTATTTGGACCCAGTTAGAATGTAACGAAAACACACAACAGTGGGGTGAAAAATTAAGGCTGACAGCTAATGCACTGCACTGATGCAGAGGTCCTATTTGTTTGATCAGATGTTCGCAGCTCAGATACTGACGCTGCCCATTCCTGAAGGGCTATGGGAGAGTTGCGTACAGCACATGTTGAGTCAACAATTATGAGTTAGTTGCTGCCATGCAGGGACCAATAGATATTTCATGTGCCACACACCGGAGAGCAATAATCTTAGCCTGCTGTGGAGTATATAAATGAGAACCTTGATGTTGCAGCATTGATGGCCACTCCCACTGAGATGCTGGTTACATTGGAAGGCTGCTCAGACATTCAGACAGCGTGTACAGGGAACAGCATTTCCTCCCAAAACCTCTGGTGCATTTCCCTGTGACTGCAACTCACCACCTTACTGTAACCTTTGTGTGGACAGGTCACCTATGACTCTGCCCACTCTGTAAAGTGGCAACAATACTCGCTGGCAAATCCACTGAGCCTCCAAAAACACTCCAGGCCTTGTCAAAGCAGACCTTAAAAATCATAAATCCAGACTAACTGGGTGCCTGTCCCTTTAAACAATGGACCCCTCATGCAGGCTTTGGCAATCAGTGTGAAAATCATCCAAATGGACTAAACTAGGAAAAAGGGCTTCACCTGAAACAGCAGGACCATGTGATATTGTGCCCTTTCCCACCATGTGCAGTGTTCATGTGGGATGCTGGTGTGAGTGTCCTTCTAAGACCATTTTGAAAAGGAAGACTAGAAGCATTTCTCGAGGGTGGGCTAGAAGAGACCAGTCACCTTTCAGCAGTTGCTGAACACATGCAGCTGTTGATCAAATGAAGTGCAGTGATTTAATAAAAGAGTTCAGCGTGAGCTAACCTGCGAGGGTGTTGCTACATCATTTAGTATTATGAGTCAGCATTAAGAACAGTACTTACAGAGTCAAGAGACATCCCCCACACAATTGGCTGCACCATCTGCTATTAACCTGTCCATGAACAAATCTCAGAATGCGCAAAAACAAAAATGGTGAAAAAAGACATTTTTGCAACAGCCTTTTATGCCTATTCACAATGTAATGGGAACTAAGGTTTACTGGAAGGGAATCATGGGTTATAGGGAAAAGATGGCAAGGTGGAGTTGAAGATTATCAGTTCAGTCATGTTCTCAGTACAGAGCAGAAAGTACGTATAGAATCCCTACAGTATGGAAAGAGGCCATTTGACCCATCAAGTCCACACCGACTCTCCAAAAGCATCCTCCCTAGACCCAACCTGCCCAGCCTATCCCTGTAATCCCGCATTTCCCATGGCTAATCCACCCAACTCGCACACTGCTGGACACTGTGGGCAATTTAGCATGGCCAATCTACACAATCTGCACATCTTTGGACTGTGGGACGAAACTGCAGCACCCAGAGGAAACCTGCACAGACATGGCGAGAAAGTATAAACTCCACAGCGACAGTCACCTGAGGGAATCAAACCCAGAACCCTTGTGCTGTGAGCCACTGTGCCACTCGATGGGCTGAATTGCTGGTGCTGCTCCTGTATCTAATGGTCTATTCCCAGGAAATTTAAAAAATATTCTTTTAAGTTTACTGCAATAGAAAAATAATATTGTAATTAGATCGTTCAGCTGCACAGCTTGTCTCTTCTTTTGGTGCTCAGGGTGCCACCTCACATTCAAATGGCACTGATGCCAGCATTTTACAATATCAGACAGAGTATACTGCTTGTGGGGCATCAATGATACTTAAGCTCAATGCTGCAGTCCTCTCTTAACCTTGCACAGCTAAATAGGTGCTCAGCAGAAAGAAAGCACACTCCCCACCCCTTTCTCCCCAATGTGCTTCAATAGGATTATCAAATCCTATCAGGCAATGTCCCTATAAAATGTCGCCGTGGTGCAGTGCCAGTTTCTTTCAGTGCACAACATAATGTAGCTACTGAACCTGGAGCACGGCTTGTGTGTACCATCCAGGCTGTTGCATGGCTGTGTGCTCTCACAATGTAACATGCTCTTAGGTTTGTTGCTTATTCATCCCTGCTGGCACATGCTGAGTTACTGAAAGTGTTCGGTGGTTTGCACTGTCATTTACATTTGGTGAAGCTGACAGCGAATGGTGTGGCATGTGGTGGTAGACTCAGTTCTGACTTCATGACCACCTTCTCATTGATTCATGGCTGTTGTATTTACTATCTTCACCCTTCTTGCTTAATCAGCAGTGCAAAAATGAACTTTTCTCAGGAAATGGCTTGGTTGAAACATTGCCATTATACAATGAGCAGGCCCCTATGAATTACCATTGTGTGGCCCAGCAACAGTGTAATCAATACATTCATTCCTTCGTGGCTGAATGAACTGTGACTAATTATGTTTCTCACAAATCAAGGAAGAGGAATGATAATCGTACTGTCACGGCCTGCATACACCCTGCTTACACCATTATGCGTTCTCAATGCAACATTTGTAAGCGTGAATGGAGAAGATTTGGATTTATAAGGTGCCTTTTATGTCCCGAAAGCAATGCAGTGTTTTTTGAAGCAGAGCTATGATGTGCACAGCAAACTCCCACAAACAGCAAAGGAGGAGGTGATCTTGCAGGGATGGTGGTTGAGCAGTAAACATTGGCCCAGATCTCCCATGTTCTTCTTCAAACTATTGATGTGGGATCATCAATACACTCCCCAACAGGGCAGGCAGGGCCTCAGTCAAATTTGAGGTATGCTGCACTAGTCTAATACCACATCATGTCTAGGCCAGTCACTCTGGTTCTTTTTTCTGATGCCAGGTCTGTGCAGGTTACTAACATTATGGCAGAGGAAGGTATTTACATTAGCTCCTCTGTACTCCATGTCAAGATGGGTGCCCTGGTCTGTGGGTCCTCCAGGCAGAATGCTTTGCTTTACATGTAAGTTCAAAGGAGATCAGTGTAATTCATCTCAGAAAGGGTTTTATTGCCTCTCGTATTAAAGGTGAAAGCATATTATTTAAAGATTAATAGAATAATGGACAGAGAGACAGAGAATTTAGAAGAAGCACAAAATGCATAACAAATGAGAACAGTCCTTGGGAGCTTGGCCATCTGGATTTTCATGTGAGATTACTGACATTAGAAGATGAGGTCATGGGATAACAGAAAGATAGAGAGGCCATTCAATCAATCATGTCTATGCCAATGACAAAAAAGAACAGCTAACTTGCCTAATCCCACTCTTCAGCTCTTGGTCCTTACAGCATTTCAAGTGAATATTTAAATGTGCTTCTTTCAAATCATGTCTGTTTATATCTGCTATCAGGCACTGAATTCAAGAGCTTCACCATCTTTTAAGTAAAAAGAAAATTCTCCTCACAAATCAAGGAAAAGGAATGATAATCGTACTGTGACGCCAGATACTAAAGTCTTTCAAGAGTTGACGGATTTCATTCAGGAACATTACGATCCCAAGCCTCCTCTAATTCTGAGACACTGTCGGTTTTACTTGGCAATGTGAGAACCGGGGATTCTGTCTTGAGGCTTTTGATGAAATTAAGATGACTGACAGAGGCATGTGATTTTAGTTCAACTCTAAATGGGATGCTGAGGGACCGATTGGTATGTGAAATTAATGGTGTAACTATGCAAAAACGCTGACCAGCTGAACCCAACTGGACTTCAAACAGGCATTACAACTGACTTTATTACTGGGAAATGCGGCAAGTGGAGCATATAAGTTACAGGGTATTCCAATGGAAGTGGATGCCCTCGCCAGTCCAATTCAGCTTGGGGAATACCACTTCAGTAAAGGCAATTTCATAGCCTCACTTAGGACATATCCTGAACAGAGGGACTCTAAGTTAGCCCACAGCAAAACCCCAAAACAAAGACAAGCCTTGGCCAAACAGTTAACATGTTCTTCAGGATCCAGGCCGGGAAACCATTGTAGTTGCTGCCAGAATGTGGACTCAAGACAGTAAAACAGTTCCACTAGACCTAAACTGAGTAAGAAAGCTCATAGGCCGGTATCCAGCAGAATGCACATTCTGGAAAGTCCACATCTGCTTTGGAATGGTTAAATTGCTTGGCAACATCCAAATCAGAATCAATCAAAATAAATGTCTGGTTTAATAGTCACCCAGTTCTAATGGAGATTGATACTGGCACAGCCACTTCAGCGATTGCTGAACCAGTCTTTAATAAAATTCGCTCTGCACTCCAACCCTTACGTTTGTGCAAGATCTTGGCTAGGCAGAGAACCTACACCAGGGAACCATTACAGATTAAGGGTACATCAGGGTCATTTTAGCTCATAGGTGGCCCAATGGAGAGGAATGTCCAATTGTGGATTTTGGCTAATGCAGAGCATAAATACGCCCAGATAGAGAAGGAAGGCCACATTTGAAGTCAACAAGTTCCATCAATATCTTTGAAGACATAAATTTGTAATAATAACAGTTGTAACAACGACAAGTTGGAACACCATCCAGGAAGCCAAAAAGCAAATGTGGATGCACTGAGCCATCTCACGCTGGCAGATACACCACAGGTGGTACCACCATTTGAAGATTCTATAAAGGTTTTTAATTTTCTGGGCACAGTTCTAGTCACAGCTGACAATATCAGACTTTGGTTGCAGAAGGATCTGGTTCTGGCAGAACTGAAGCAGCTGATGTTGACAGGGGAAAGCAAAGGGCCGCCACAAACAGAAATGAAACCCTTTTGGACCTGGAGAGACCAGATCACAACCAAGGATGGCATATTGTTGTGGGGAGCTAGACTGATTGTCCTGATCAAAGGTGCTGCCAGATACTAGCTGAACTCCACCAGAGTCATCCAGGGGTTTCCAAAATGAAGTTATTGGTGAGATGTTTTGTCTGGTGGCCAGAGCTGGATGCAAACATAGCTGTGATGGTGGGACAGTGCCCAGAGAGCCAATAAGGACATAACTTGCCCTCAACAGCTCCCCCACATTCACGGAAATGGGCAGGTAAACCCTGGACTCGGTTACACATCGAACATGCGGGTCCTTTCATGGGCTCATTGTTCTTAGTCATTGTGGGCTTCCACTCAAAGTGGCTGGACACGCATAGAGTTCATTCATCAAACATAGGGGACGATGACAGAAAAACCGCATACATCTTTTGCAATACGCGGACTCCCAGAAGTGTTGGTCACAGATAATGGCCATTGTTTCCCAGCAGGGAATTTGCGTATTTCTTAAAGTCGAATAGTATTTGTCATAAAATGACAGCTCCATCCCATCTATCATCCAATGGTCTGGCAGAAAAAGCAGTCCAATCTTTGAAGGCAAGCTTAAAGATAAAGCCTACAGCTTCACGAGATACCAAACTGTCCTGGTTCCTACTTGATTATCAGACCAGCCCTCATGCAACTACAGGGATAGCTCCAGCAGAGTTGCTAATTGAGAGAAGACTTTGCACCAGGTTAAATCTGATCCTCCCAGACCTGCTGGGGGGCAGGGGCAGGGAGGTGGGCACGTTTGAAACGGTGTCAGGAATGCCAATGCCAGACACAAGACTCTGCTAAGCAAGACAGCTTACTTCAGGGGATGAAATTTGTTGCAGGAATCACAGGAATGGCCCTGCATGTCCAGGCCATGTCCAGTGACCTGAGGTCAGGTCCAGTGATGTACAAAGCTCAGGCAAGTGTGATGGTCCTGAACAAGCACATGGACCATAAGAAAGCTGCAAAATCACAAACAGTGCAGGACCAAAACATGCCCAGCTTTTTGACTGCCTTTCTGACTGTTCTGGACTTTATTTCCTTGGAACAGAGGGAGGCTGAGCGGAGATTTAATGGAGAAATGTATAATATCATGAGGGGTCTTAACAGAATGGATAGGATGAGCTGAGAGGTTCTCCCACTCCGTCAAGTGTTGGCGATACCTCAGAATCTGAGATGGACATGGCGGATGCCTTTGCTGCCTGAAGAGGAGAATTAATTTCTTCTGAGACAATCTGGGTGCAAGAGGCGAGCTATTGTGCATTATACACAGCCCTTATCAGAGACAGAGTTGGAGGAATCTGACACACTGCTAAAATGCCTCAGGAGGAGCTATTTAAAAAAATGGCCTCTATCCTTGAACTCAGAGGAGGAGGGATGTAGTAATTGTACAAAGTCAGCCTGGCGGACCCCATAGAATATGAGATCCCTGACTGGGTCTGTTAATCCGGTTCAGTTAGCAAACCCTGGCTGACAGATATTAAGAGCAGTGTCAGAGGTTCTATTCACTCTGAGATCTGGCTCTGAAGGAGTTGGACCAGTGTCAAGGACTCTTTACATGTGAGTAAAGGGTGACGTGGTGACAGGATACAGGCCTCTGTGGAGACTTTTCCCCGCCCCCTCCCACCATCCCCACCCCAATTACCCAGCAACTTGCTTTAAATGTACGACCCTAGTATTAACATCTCAGCTCATCCTGTCCATTCTGTTACACAGAATGCTGGATATCTGATATCAAAAATGCTGGAGAAACTTAACAAGTCTTGCACGAAATGACGGTAGAAATTGCAGAAGCAACTGGCTGTAATCTTTCAGTCTTCCTTGAGTATATTTATACAGAACTGGCTGAGTTACAGGAAACATTGCATAATGGATATTTTTTGGGCTGGAGGAAGATTCATGTTGGAGTTCCCCATGGATCAATATTGACATCCTTGCTTTTCTTGGTAATATATTAATGATCTACATCTTGGTGTGCAGGGGACAATTTCAAAGTTTGAAGATGATATAAAACCCTGGAAGAATTGTAAACTGTGAGGAAGACAGCGTAGAACTGTAACAGGACACTGACATGTTGTTAGAGTGGGCGAATAGGTGGCATGTAAATTTCAATGCAGAGAAGTGTGAGGTAATGTATTGTGAGGTGAGTTAAGCCACAATCTTTAAGCATGGGATGCACGTTATAGAAACAAGAGTGGGTTATCTTTGCTTGTTGGACGATGCTGGAGTAATGTTTGATTTGGCAGCAGTAATTGACCACAGCAGTGCTTTAAGTTGATAAAGCTTTCTATGCACAATATAAAGCTAGAGCAGGAAGCAGAAAATGAGTTGCAATTTGATAACAGCTTAATAATATTCAAATAGGGACTGGAAGGCTAGAAACTGCACATGTGCAGGCAGGTGACCCTCTGAGATTGAGATTTGTGCTGAGGAGGATGGTATATGTATTGCACCCTTAAATGTTTCATGTGGACAGGAGGTAGCAGGAGTGTCACAATCCTTACTTCTGCCAGTTCACGTACTTGGCCTGCCTGTCAGTAATTGGTTCAAATTCTGCTCCTGCATCCCATCAAGGCTGCTCAGAGGAAGTGCCATTGTCAATAATGTTACCTTTTGGAGAAGGCATTAAACACAAGTCCCATCTGCCCAGTCTGGTGAAGTTTCAAAGATCCCATGACACTATTTGAAGATGAGCAGAGAGCCATCTCTTCTGGTGTCATGACATACGACTTTGCTCAAGTCTGACCCAATGAAGATTTCTCTGTCTGCAACAGAAATTCCACCTCATTGGCTGTGAGATGATACAAGGATGATGTGATAAGACGAGTTCTATTTTTACTGCCATTTTTCACCTCAGTGAGCATAACCACCAGAATAGGAACAATGTCTGATCAGGAGACGTCCAAGTGTGAGATGAATGATCATATCTCACTATGATGTTAGCAAGAAGGGTTCAGCTGCAGCAGATTAAAATAGAGGAGTCTCAGCCAGTGTACATGTTGGGTTCATCACTGAACTGTAGGTTCGGGGAGATGAATAGACCTTCCCTGAACACACACTATTTTATCATTACACTGGGACTGCATCCAACTGAAGCCCATTGCTTCCTGTTGCCATGTGCCACCATTCCCCCACCCTGCTGTCTGCTTCTCTGTGCTCTTCACTCATACTGATGCAACCCCAGCCAAAATAATTCCTCATACATCATCTTTGGACAATAGGAAGGAGAAATTGTTAAGACAATATCGGCACTGTTCTCAAGGACTGAATATTGCTTTCTCACAAATGACTCCCAGGGGCCTTTACCAATGAGTATAACACAAGCAAAATCAAATGTTCTCTGTTCGGTCTATAAACCCCTTATCTCCATTCCAATGTTTTTCATGTTGTCCAAGTGTCTCCAATTTGCTTCAATAACTGGAGTTCCATGACCATTGTTGCTAGGTTACAGATTGACACCCAGTTGTAATGTCAGAAAATCATCCTTTGCACTTTCCTTCTGATTTCCTCTTGTAGCTTTTCTAAGAGTCTCAGCTGGTGTCCCTGGCGTCTCTAAATGCCCAATTTCTGTCATCTCACACTCAACATTCATTCTGCTTGTGGTAACTGGAAAGAGGTCAGCCGGGGTCCTCCCAGATTATGAGTTCCTTGATTAGGGTTGTTAACCTGGTTCAATTAGGGAGCACTGGCTGACAGATAAGAACAGGAGCATCAACATCCTGTTCACTCTGAGAGCTGCCTCTTAGGGAGCTGGATCAGTATCAAGTACTCTCCACATGTAAGGGTGAGTTGGTAACAGAATAGTGGAGTTGTTTCACCGTTGTAACCTCCAAATTATTTGTCTTCCTGCTGTCAATCTCTAAACTCAAACCATGTCCCATCTTTGTACAGTGAGAGAGAGCAGTGGAGGTGGAAATCAGAAAGCAATTCAGAGGGCTGGTGGGAAAAGGTTCTCTCCACTATTCTTAATCAGCAAGAGAGGGGAGCAATTAAAGAGGGAGTAAGTTGTATTTGGTATGACACGTTATTCAGAAGCTATTCTTCATTTGCTAAAGATGAAGGTTCATTCAATCTGAATTAAAAGATTTTAGAAAAGCTATCAGATGAATTGAACTATCACATCAGCATCGATTGCACAGACACAGAAGATGGTAACAGTTCTTACACAGTCTAACTCTGATGGGAAGGTCACCACACAAACCCACAGAATGAATATATATAACATTGCCTACGGAAGCTTAAATTTTAAGCAAGGGCTTTTTTTGTGAAACAAGGTTGGTTGTGATGAAGCCGTTTCCTTGGATAAAATGGCAGATTTCAAGGAAATAGGACATCAAAATAGAGTCTTCTTTCCTTCAGTAACAACAAGCCCATCAGATGTAAACTTGCTTTCCTGTGGGAGAAAACAGCCCCTAACTAAACTTGCATTTTCTATTACTATGAACAAAAGATAATGCCAGACTTCTGACAAGACCTGTCTTTATATTCCTGGACTGTTTTAACCAATGGACAGCTTTATGTGTTTTGTTTTCTACAGTGGAAAGCTTTGACTTTATTTGAAGTCCTCAGTAAAAGAATAGCCAGAAATCCTGCACTTAAAGAAGTCTTATTACAATAAATATACAAATATATAAACTGGACTGCAAATGTTTTGTAGGTTCCTGGCAACATATTTATCTTAATTTGCCATTCTAGATACATCATTGTGTTGTGTGACACAACTTGGGTTTTAGAGTAACCCGGGACATTTATAGTTTACAACCTTTGAATGCTTTGAGGGATGAGTACTTCTTAGCCCATGCTGTCAGAAGAATTGAAACTATAACTGGCTGAGAAGCAGGGCTCTCAACTATACCTCTAGCCAGGCTGGTGGATGCACTCTGCTTTTCCCACGCTTAACCACTGCCTTTCAAGCTGCCTCTACGACGCACAATGTTCAGTACTTCTCTTAACTCCTTACACACTGTAGCAGACCATGCATGTATGCAGCAAGACCTAGAAAACATTCCATCCCAGTCTGAGAAGTGACAACTAGCACTATATGTTTACGTGTCCAAAAGAGAGCATTAATATTTGGTGGTATTATCATTGCTAAATTTCCTATTATCCATATTTCTGGAGGGTCACCATTGAAACTGAACCACAGCAGCCATGTAAACACTGTGGCTACAAGAGAAGGTGCGAACTTTGCAATGGGTAACTCACTTGCTGACTCCCCAAAGCCTGTCTATCATTGACAAAACTAAGGCATGAGCACCTGCCTGGATGTATGCAGTTCCACAAACACTCAAGAAGATTAACACCAGCCAGGATGAAACAGCTCACTTGATCAGCATCCTATCCGCAATCTTAAATGTTCACTCCTTACTCCACCAGTGAACAGTAGCAGCAGTGTGTACCTTGCACTTTAACAACTCACATTTCAGACTTCCCATTTCTCACTCCTATCGGGCAAAACTCTTTAGTGGGTTCAGGTCTTTGGAAGAACGGGGTAGGATCAAAAAGCTCCAGTTCATGGACAGACAGAAGATAAGGATCCAATATGCTGGTGACTCACTGCAGTCACAATGTCTTGTATCTTGAAAAATGTGAAAATGCCAAGCTCAGGAAACCAGAAACAAATGCTGAAACTGCTGAAGGAACATTGATCTAACGGAAAAAAGGGAGCTTCATGCTTTATACATGGACCCTTCAAAACCAGAGCAGCACTGAGAAGAAGCAACTGTTTCTGTGGAGAAAGAGAGGGAGAGAAACAAAGTCAATGTTTCAGGTCTGTGACCTTGCATCAGAATTGGGAAAAGTTAGAAATGTAATGTAATAGGTTTCGAGCAGGTGATAGGGCAGAGGGTGAAGAGATTACATGATAACAGGTCATGGGACAGATAAAGAAACAAAAGATGTCTCTAAAGGAGGTGTGAGTGACAAAATAGCTACTGTTTGAGTTCTAGAGAGATCTTTCACAAATATGCACACCAGCAAATAGACATGAAATGGAATGGGGGCAAAAGTTCTGATCTAAAATGAATGAACTTGATGTTGACCCCAGGACACTGTTAAGTATCTTTTTGAAAGGCAGTCAATGTGTGATTTTGCTTTTTCTCCAGGAGTCCAATGTTGTAGTTTGAGGTTCTTTAACATTGGAGAGTGAAGCAGTTCTGTCCATTGACATTGGTGGGAGCCACAGTAACCTCCATTATGTAATAATGGCACTGTCTAGGGCATTGCTACTCAACAGCATTCTTTGTGATGAAGAGGGGGGACGGAATCGGGGCAATCAGTTCCGGAATCTGTAATTAACAATAATAGGCATTGACGCCCAATCTGATGGAGGCATCATCAAGGATAAGCTTGATAGAAAAAGGGCTCAGAAAGAAAGTGTGAATGATCAGATAGCCTCAATCTAGCAGCTGGCTGGATATGGGATTAATAGCATGCCCTGGCAGTAAACCAGCTGGCACCTCACACAGAGTGGCACTAAGAGGAAGTTAAAATAGAAAAGCAACAAGTGGTTAGGAAGAATGGATGAAGAACTGGCTTCATGTTGGCAAGCAGCATTAATGAAACATGAACACTACTGCCTGAGCCAGGGAACTGGCCGAGCCAGAACTGTGCGAATGAATGATGTGCCTGTGGTTCAAAGTCATTGATCGGATTGTCTGTTTGTGTCAGGTCTCTGGGGTGCAGAATGATGGATGAACGATTCCTGGCTATGTCTGAATGAGAGATTGACTGGCCGAGAGTACCTTTGTTAATGTGATCAACCAGACGGAAAAGCCAAGAAAGAGCATTTACTTTCTAAGGCACATTTCACTGCCTCTATGGCCTGAAGCACTTTCCAGCCATTGAGGAAACTTTTAAAATTGTCACTTTAAAGTATCTGTTGTAATGTAGGAAACCCTGCAGCCAATTTGCACACAGCAAGCTCCCACAAACAGCAATGCAATAATGACCAGACAACCTGTTGTCAATGATTTTGATGGAGGGGTTAATATTAACCAGGTCACGGGACTAACACCCCCTCTGCCCTGTAAACTCCTGCTCTTCTTTGAAACAGTACCATGAGATCTTTTAAACTGGCAGAGGAGTCCTTGGGTTAATATCTCACCTGAAAGACAGCATCTCGGACAGGCCGAATAGCCTTTGCCTTTTGGTTTTGCCTGTGTCAGGTACCAGTTGCAGCTCCATAAACAATAGGCTTGTCTCAAGAGTCACGAGGTTGGGCATTCAAACTGCACTCATATAAACAGTTGGGCACAAAAATAAAAACTGAAATAACTGCAGATGCTGGGAATTAGAAACAGAAACTGCTGGAAACGTTCAGCAGGTCTGGCAGCATCTGTGGAGAAAATTCAGAGTTAAACATTTCAGGTCTGGTGATCCTTTCCCAGAACTGTGCACATGACGTAATAAAATGTGAGGCTGGACGAACACAGCAGGCCAAGCAGCATCTCAGGAGCACAAAAGCTGACGTTTCGGGCCTAGACCCTTCATCAGAGAGGGGGATGGGGAGAGAGTTCTGGAATAAATAGGGAGAGAGGGGGAGGCGGACCGAAGATGGAGAGTAAAGAAGATAGGTGGAGAGAGTATAGGTGGGGAGGTAGGGAGGGGATAGGTCAGTCCAGGGAAGACGGACAGGTCAAGGAGGTGGAATGAGGTTAGTAGGTAGATGGGGGTGCGGCTTGGGGTGGGAGGAAGGGATGGGTGAGAGGAAGAACCGCTTAGGGAGGCAGAGACAGGTTGGACTGGTTTTGGGATGCAGTGGGTGGGGGGGAAGAGCTGGGCTGGTTGTGTGGTGCAGTGGGGGGAGGGGACGAACTGGGCTGGTTTAGGGATGCAGTTGGGGAAGGGGAGATTTTGAAACTGGTGAAGTCCACATTGATACCATTAGGCTGCAGGGTTCCCAGGCGGAATATGAGTTGCTGTTCCTGCAACCTTCGGGTGGCATCATTGTGGCACTGCAGGAGGCCCATGATGGACATGTCATCTAAAGAATGGGAGGGGGAGTGGAAATAGTTTGCGACTGGGAGGTGCAGTTGTTTGTTGCGAACTGAGCAGAGGTGTTCTGCAAAGCGGTCTCCAAGCCTCCGCTTGGTTTCCCCAATGTAGAGGAGGCCACACCGGGTACAGTGGATGCAGTATACCACATTGGCAGATGTGCAGGTGAACCTCTGCTTAATGTGGAATGTCATCTTGGGGCCTGGGATAGGGGTGAGGGAGGAGGTGTGGGGGCAAGTGTAGCATTTCCTGCGGTTGCAGGGGAAGGTGCCGGGTGTGGTGGGGTTGGAGGGCAGTGTGGAGCGAACAAGGGAGTCACGGAGAGAGTGGTCTCTCCGGAAAGCAGACAGGGTTGGGGATGGAAAAATGTCTTGGGTGGTGGGGTCGGATTGTAAATGGCGGAAGTGTCGGAGGATGATGCGTTGTATCCGGAGGTTGGTAGGGTGGTGTGTGAGAACGAGGGTGATCCTCTTTGGGCGGTTGTGGCGGGGGCGGGGTGTGAGGGATGTGTTGCGGGAAATATGGGAGACGCGGTCAAGGGCGTTCTCAATCACTGTGGGGGGAAAGTTGCGGTCCTTGAAGAACTTGGACATCTGGGATGTGCGGGAGTGGAATGTCTTATCGTGGGAGCAGATGCGGCGGAGGCGGAGGAATTGGGAATAGGGGATGGAATTTTTGCAGGAGGGTGGGTGGGAGGAGGTGTATTCTCGGTAGCTGTGGGAATCAGTGGGCTTGAAATGGACATCAGTTACAAGCTGGTTGCCTGAGATGGAGACTGAGAGGTCCAGGAAGGTGAGGGATGTGCTGGAGATGGCCTAGGTGAACTGAAGGTTGGGGTGGAAGGTGTTGGTGAAGTGGATGAACTGTTCGAGCTCCTCTGGGGAGCAAGAGGCGGCACCGATACAGTCATCAATGTACCGGAGGAAGAGGTGGGGTTTGGGGCCTGTGTAGGTGCGGAAGAGGCACTGTTCCAAGTAACCTACAAAGAGGCAGGCATAGCTGGGGCCATCTCCAGCACATCCCTCACCTTCCTGGACCTCTCAGTCTCCATCTCAGGCAACCAGCTTGTAACTGATGTCCATTTCAAGCCCACCGACTCCCACAGCTACCTAGAATACACCTCCTCCCACCCACCCTCCTGCAAAAATTCCATCCCCTATTCCCAATTCCTCCGCCTCCGCCGCATCTGCTCCCACGATAAGACATTCCACTCCCACACATCCCGGATGTCCAAGTTCTTCAAGGACCGCAACTTTCCCCCCACAGTGATCGAGAACGCCCTTGACCGCGTCTCCCGTATTTCCGGCAACGCATCCCTCACACCCCGCCCCCACCACAACCGCCCAAAGAGGATCACCCTCGTTCTCACACACCACCCTACCAACCTCCGGATACAACGCATCATCCTCCGACACTTCCGCCATTTACAATCCGACCCCACCACCCAAGACATTTTTCCATCCCCAACCCTGTCTGCTTTCCGGAGAGACCACTCTCTCCGTGACTCCCTTGTTCGCTCCACACTGCCCTCCAACCCCACCACACCCGGTACCTTCCCCTGCAACCGCAGGAAATGCGACACTTGCCCCCACACCTCCTCCCTCACCCCTATCCCAGGCCCCAAGATGACATTCCACATTAAGCAGAGGTTCACCTGCACATCTGCCAATGTGGTATACTGCATCCACTGTACCCGGTGTGGCTTCCTCTACATTGGGGAAACCAAGCGGAGGCTTGGAGACCGCTTTGCAGAACACCTCTGCTCAGTTCGCAACAAACAACTGCACCTCCCAGTCGCAAACCATTTCCACTCCCCCTCCCATTCTTTAGATGACATGTCCATCATGGGCCTCCTGCAGTGCCACAATGATGCCACCTGAAGGTTGCAGGAACAGCAACTCATATTCCGCCTGGGAACCCTGCAGCCTAATGGTATCAATGTGGACTTCACCAGTTTCAAAATCTCCCCTTCCCCAACTGCATCTCTAAACCAGCCCAGTTCGTTCCCTCCCCCCACTGCACCACACAACCAGCCCAGCTCTTCCCCCCCCCACCCACTGCATCCCAAAACCAGTCCAACCTGTCTCTGCCTCCCTAAGCGGTTCTTCCTCTCACCCATCCCTTCCTCCTACCCCAAGCCGCACCCCCATCTACCTACTAACCTCATCCCACCTCCTTGACCTGTCCGTCTTCCCTGGACTGACCTATCCCCTCCCTACCTCCCCACCTATACTCTCTCCACCTATCTTCTTTACTCTCCATCTTCGGTCCACCTCCCCCTCTCTCCATCCCCCTCTCTGATGAAGGGTCTAGGCCCGAAACGTCAGCTTTTGTGCTCCTGAGATGCTGCTTGGCCTGCTGTGTTCGTCCAGCCTCACATTTTATTATCTTGGAATTCTCCAGCATCTGCAGTTCCCATTATCTCTGTGCACATGACGTAGGCTGATTTTCAAGTGTACTACTGAGGGAGCACTGCTCTATCAAAGATTCTGTCATAATATGGCATTGTTTGTTGAAATGTTAAATTTGACAACCCTATCTGCCCTCACTAGTTGATACAGCATGTCCAGACTCGATTGTACTACCTCATCAAAACACAGGGGAGTTCTCCCTGGCATCCCTGCCCTATATTTATCAATTAACATAACTAAAACAAATTATGTGGTTAGTATTACAGTGTGTAAGCATGTCATCATGTGTAACATCTGCCCGTTCAGACCGCTGGGCCACGGCTCAGCTCTGGAATCCTCTTGTCAGCACTTTCTCCAAGATGAGTACATTCATGCAGTTATGTGGACACAGAACACTCAACAAGATTCGTGCATCGTCACAGGGTCCTGATGGGCTATTTATTACTCTGTATATCAGACTAGGGGCAGCGATTTCCTCCTTATTTCCAAAAGCTCGATCTTTCCAATCAGAATGAGGAAAGGGTAACAAAAAAGAGACTCTTTGCTTTCCACAGTCAGTACCCATTTTCTGCTCTTCTGCTCTGAATTAATCTCTGCACTCTCATATAAATCTGAGGTTTCCTCATTATTCCTCGAGGCTGGCAGAACTTGGGAAAGATTTCAAGATTTAAGAGCAAGACAGACTCTGATTGTGAGTTAACTGCGAGCAAACAGGCAGAAATGTTTTGAAATACACAGGTCTGTGTGAGAGCCCTCCAAACAACTGCAAATCTTCAGCTGCTTCCTCACGTTCAAAAATCTCTCACTTGGAAAGCACTATTTTGAAAGGTTTACAAGGAAACGGGGTGGGGTGGAAGGCAGGGGTATAGCTAATTGGATAATCGTTCAATGAGCTAGCAGGAGGAACCAAATGGCCGCCCTCAACCTGATTCCATGAGTGTTTCATGTGCATTTGTGTTCAAATGCTGACTGCTAACTCAGTTAGAAGTATACCACGAATAGCCTGTGCTCAGAGTGGTAAGAAAGCCTTGCTATCATATACTCTGCTGCTCCTTTCACCAGATCCTGGCAGAATGGCTGGTGAGTCAGAGCCTGTGGAGAGATGCCCTGCAGCTGCATGCTGGTGAATGCAGCATGCCTAAACAACCCAGAGATCGCTGGGCTTGTACTGATCTGTGCTTGACTTGATTACCGAACACATCTCACTTAGCTGTCTCTTTCTCTTTCTTCCTGCGTTGGGAGACAGGGTCAACTGACCATCCCTAGAAAGCAGCAACATCATCCTCCTCCCATCAACCTGCAGGAAACAAGGCTGCTGTTGGGCTCTGCAGGTGGGAAAATTTATTTGCTATATTATGTGCATGTAAGAAAAGTGAAGTGCTCAGTTATGGGCTTGTCTCCCAAGGTGTAAATCTGCCTTTTTACAGCACAGTATGTTTTCTTTGTATGTCCTTCCAATTTGCTGTTAATGTGTAAAAATGTCTTGGACAGTTTCGTAGGCGAGTCTAGACATGGGATATCGCCAAGTGTTCAGCCATTCAGGACTAAGATCAGGACAGATTCTTCATATAGAATACTGCAAATCTTTGAAATAGATGCTCAGATGTTGAGTGTACTTGAAATGGATGGATTTCTGAGCAGATTGGAGGTAGTATGGCAAGGAGGAATAGAGAGAGTTCATCCATGAACATATTTTTTATTTGCTCATTGTATGTGGGTGTCACCAACTAGACCAGCATTTACTGCCCCTCCCTAATTGCCCAGAGTCAAACACATTGCAGTGGGTCTGGAGTCAGGTACAGCCAGGCTGGGTAAAGTTGCCAGATTTCCTTCCCAAAAGCAAACTAGATGAATAAATATGACAAAGCTCTCCATTAGGCTAGTCTTTTATTCCAGGTTTATTTTTAATTAAATTTAAATTTCACTATCAGCCATGGTGGGATTTGGACCCAACACTATCGCTGCCCACCCTGACACAAATGGGAGAGCAGGCTCAATTGGCTGAATGAGCTATTTCTGCCCTAATTTCTTGGGCGCATTGTAATCAGGCAGAAACTTGGTGCTGACCCACATAAAGGCACATTAGAACAGGGAACCAAAAGCTTTTAAGAAGTGTCTAGAAGTGGACGGGATGCAGAAATCTCAGAAGGTAATTGCAGGGCAACAGAAGGTTACAGAGGTCGGAAGGGGCATGGCCAATGTCAGTGACATCTGGAGGATAATTGTACAAATCAGAGTTTATCAAAGAGTGCATGCTTATACCATAAGAAGCAGTCACTCGCAGACAGCTCAGAATAATGAGAAATTGTGTCTTGCTTCCCTTGGCTATGCAGTTTTGAAATGGTCAACTCCAATCCAGGCAATTTGTACGGCATGTAGCAAACTAGTCCATAGCTTCGAAGGGCAGTGTAAATCAGTCTCAACACAACTCCTCTTCCTAATTCTGCACATTTTATTGCAACATTTAAACCAGATCCATTTTGCTATTAGTCTGGATGAATTGTTCTTTTATTTTGAAGAAACTCACTGCGGTGAGTCATGTGCAGGTAGGTGTTCAGGAGTAAATGTGTTTAATGGAAAATGATTGACATCTCCAAATGTATGCGAACGTTTAAAAAATAACACTGCATCATTGACTTTTTTTGGGTACTTAATTTTTTCACAGGATGTGGGGATTGCAGGCAAGGCCAGTGCGTGTGTTGTCCATCCGTAATTGATCTTAACTGCTTTCATTAACTTGGTTTCAATAGCCTCTTCCCATTTAGCATTCCATGTCCGAAACGAATTGCCTGACAAACACGCTTGTTTTATGCTGTTGTTCTAGTTCCCATACCGGTGTCCTGCTGTGGTTCTCTGCTGTCGCCTGCCAACTTACCTGCAGGGGAAAGGCCACCAATAAGCGCTCATGCCAGAGGCTGCTGTTGGCCCCTCCGCAGCTTCCCAGTGTCACAGCGTCTGGGCTCTGACAGGGCAGGTGTGAAGGGCAGCTTGCTTGCTGAGTCTCTAATCTCAATTCCATGAACATTGAACACAAATCATCCTTGTGCAAGATACTAGGAGGATCTTATATAATACAGCACAGAAGGGAGCTGCTTGTTCTTTCTTGGCTGCACCAGCTCTTTGAAAGAACTTGTTTTCCTAGCTTCCTTAACATGTGACTGCAGCCTGAGCAAGGGAGGTGACAGGATTTTAATTATAGACACTTAAGACCACCCTGACCAGCTCTGGGCTTTGGGAGTCCAGCTTCAGATGGAAAATGTTAGGTCTGTTCTGACAGTCTCTACACCTTCTCAAGGAGAACAGCCCCAGCATCTCCTACAACATCCTTATAGCTGATGTCCTTCATCTTTGAGAAGGTGACCAAACAGGTAGATGAGAGTAAACCGGTTGATGTGGTGTATATGGATTTCAGCAAGGCGTTCGAGAAGGTTCCCCACAGTAGGCTATTGTACAAAATGCAGAGGAACGGAATTGTGGGAGATATAGCAATTTGGATCGGAAATTGGCTTGCTGAAAGAAGACAGAGGGTGGTAGTTGATGGGAAATGTTCATCCTGGAGACCAGTTACTAGTGGTGTACCACAAGGGTCGGTGTTGGGTTCACTGCTGTTTGTCATTTTTATAAATGACCTGGATGAGGGCGTAGAAGGATGGGTTAGTAAATTTGCAGACGACACTAAGGTCGGTGGAGTTGTGGATAGTGATGAAGGATGCTGTAGGTTGCAGAGAGACATAGATAAGCTGCAGAGCTGGGCTGAGAGGTGGCAAATGGAGTTTAATGCGGACAAGTGTGAGGTGATGCACTTTGGTAGGAGTAACCGGAAGGCAAAGTACAGGGCTAATGGTAAGATTCTTGGTAGTGTAGATGAGCAGAGAGATCTCGGTGTCCATGTACACAGATCCTTGAAAGTTGCCACCCAGGTTGACAGGGCTGTTAAGAAGGCAAACAGTGTTTTAGCTTTTATTAATAGAGGGATCAAGTTCCGGAACCAAGAGGTTATGGTGAAGCTGTACAAAACTCTGGTGCGGCCGCACTTGGAGTATTGCATACAGTTCTGGTCACCGCATTATAAGAAGGATGTGGAAGCTTTGGAAAGGGTGCAGAGGAGATTTACTAGGATGTTGCCTGGTATGGAGGGAAGGTCTTACGAGGAAAGGCTGAGGGACTTGAGGCTGTTTTCATTAGAGAGAAGAAGGTTGAGAGATGACTTAATTGAAACATATAAAATAATCAAAGGGTTAGATAGGGTGGATAGGGTGAGCCTTTTTCCTAGGATGGTGACGGCGAGCACGAGGGGGCATAGCTTTAAATTGAGGGGTGAAAGATATAGGACAGATGTCAGAGGTAGTTTCTTTACTCAGAGAGTAGTAAGGGAATGGAACGCTTTGCCTGCAACGGTAGTAGATTCACCAACTTTAGGTACATTTAAGTCGTCATTGGACAAGCATATGGACGTACATGGAATAGTGTAGGTTAGATGGGCTTGAGATCGGTATGACAGGTCGGCACAACATCGAGGGCCAAAGGGTCTGTACTGTGCTGTAATGTACTATGTTCTATCTCTGTAACCAGTTTCGCAAATTTTTTGCACACCCTCTCGAAAGGTTTCACACCCGTCCTGAGCTGTGGTGCTCCAGTTTAGTCTGAACCAGTTCATCAGAACTATCTTGCCCTTCAGCTTCTATGTCCCTTAAGAACATAGCAAATAGGAGGAGGAGGTTATTGGGTTCTTCAAATCTATGAGATTCAATAGTTCTATCTCCACTCCATTATCCCATACTCTCCCATATACATTGATGATTGAATATCCATTGGTGACTTCAAAATATCTACTATACTTCGATTTCACTGTTTCTCACATCAATGCAAATATGCTTTTTGAGTGAATAATGTTTTACACTTAGCATTTCTTTTGTGCACTGAATATTTTTATCAGCCGTGCAACAGTGACATTGTCCCAACAAACTCCACTGCTCCAAGCACTGGCATCCACAAGGTCCCACTCACATGTTCCCCAACAGAACGGGATTTCCCCTGGATGTGATCACTTTACATCAGTCCTCTAACTACAGCCGCTTCAGAAATAAAATGATTAGCTCTTGCCTCAGTCACATTCCCTCGTTCCTGGGAGCTCTTAAAATGTTGATTGAACAAGGCTACTGTAATAATGATTGCCTTCCAGCACTGGAGCCAGGCCAACGATTAAATCCCACAGAATTTCCTTGCACCTGCGATGCCACTCTGGTAACCATCATCTAATGTGGCATCACAGGACCAATATTAGCAAACCATCTCCAAACAGAGATGTGAAAAATAGCCTCACTGCGACTTGTGAGTCTCAGCTCTGTTGGTGCATTGAGTTGTCAGTGTTGGACATACACACAAGCTGCCAGAGCTCCAGTTTTACCCAAAACATCATTAAAAGCATGCTTGATCATGAGAGCTTCACCCACCTATCAATCCCAAGGGGGAATTGACTTTGGTGAATTTTTATAAATTAGTGAAAAGAGGAATGTATTGTTGAAGATTTTTGTCGTGTGCTCCTCAGGAGTCACACAAGAATGCCAAATTTCAAGTGATCACAACAATTTATGATATAAGCGTAAAGGGAACTGATTAGTTAGCAGGTAAATGCTGATTAGCCATGGTGAAAGCAACAGAGACCTGTAGGCTCCCAAACATCTAGGCAACTCAAAAAAAGGAACAAGGCTTTATTGAGATAATAAGGCGAGGAGCTGGATGAACACAGCAAGTCAGGCAGCATCGGAGGAGCAGGCAAGCTGACGTTTCTGGTTTGAACCCTTCTTCAGAAAAAAAGGTTTGATCTTATCTCTTTAGTTGCAGAGAACAAGTCACTGTGCAAAAATGTCAGTTGTCCCTGTCATAATGAGCCACATTATGAGATTGACGGATTGCCTTAAACTGTTTATTATTGCACTTAGGGTGGCTCTACAAGTGCTGCTCAGTTGAACAGGTACACCAACAGCAGACATTTTGCTTCAGTAACCTAGCTCTCTTTCAGTAATGTCCAGGCTCTGTACTACCAACGATTTATTGCATCCTTAATCTTACCTTTTCCCACTTTCCTTCATTTCTGGCTATGGGAGCTATTGGGAGCTAAGCAGATAGCTCTTACATCAGACAGCTATGTACAGGATAGGATAGCTAGGACAGACTCAATAGACTGTATAGCCTCCCTCAGTACAAGTGTTCTCCTTTTAATGGTTCTTGAAATACAAGCATCATTCACAAGGCCGGCATTTAATGCTCACTCTTCAATAGTCTTGTAAAGACGATGGCGAGCTACTTTCTTGACCCAGTGCTGACCCAAATGACACAGGTACACTTACAGACCTTCATTCTGCAACAGTTTGATATAACTGCATGGCTTGCCAGGTCACTGGAGAGGAAAGTTAACAGTCAGCCACATTGCCGTGAGTCTGGAGTCACAGGCAGGCCAGACTGGGTATGAATGGCAGATTTCCTCCCTTGAAGCACATGAGGATTTCAGGCAGGTTTTTACAACAACCTGGCAGTACCTATGCAATTCACCTGCATACTACTCGTTCTGCACTGAAAGCCAGGTGGTTTGCTCAATCTAGACCATCAGTATCTGACTTAAATTCCTGGCAGCAGACTATATACTGAAATGCAGGAGCAAATGTTACCTAAGAATGCTCCATCTGGGCAATTCTGAATCATTTCATGCAACACTGATTCTCTGAGATGAGAAATACTCAGACATTGTACCAATCCTGACAAATTCCACAGGAGTCTTTATTGATTTCAGAGTCGTCAGAATGAGAGCAGTGACAGACTAGAATCTCATCCTTAGATACAAATAGGAAGGTTGGGGATGATGAGCCCTAAGTATTATACAAACATCTAGTTTAAAGGAGGCCATTTGACCTATCACACCTGTGCTTTCTCTTTGAAAGAGCTATTCGTCCCATTTCCCTGCTCTTCCCTCATAGCTCTGCAAATATTTCCTTTCCAGGTTTAACTCCAATTGAAAGTTCCAAACAAATCTGCTCCATCACCCTTTCAAATTGACCAGAAAGTGTACAATATTAAAAAAAAATTCTACATTTGCCCCTGAATTTTTTTTGCCAATTATCTTCCCTGGTTACCAGCCCTTCTGCCACTGGAAGCAGTTTCCTCAGAGCTTTTTCATTATAACCCTTCATAATTCAATCTCATTGTGACATATTCTGCGCAAAGACGAATCACCCTGATTTGGAGTTTGTCCTGAGAACTGAAGTCTTTAATTTCTTCTTCCTTGCTCTGTCCTTAAAGTTTAGACTTGATTCCTAAAGTGAGGTGTGCAAACCCGAACACATACTCCACCTCAGAACTACACAGATTTTACAAAGGTTTAGCATAACTTTCTTGCTCTTGTATTCAATAGCACTCAAGATTTTTATTTGCTGTGCTGTGCTAACAGCTTCCTCAGCTTGTCCTTCTGCTCAGTCAAAGTAATGGAACAGAGATTCCTATTGAAGCAATCCCCTCACTCCCCCCAACACCCAATCACTGAGGGATGGCTGTGATAGCCACATCACCATCCCTGCTCCCATCAACACTTTGCTTCATTGTTGTAACACGACCGTAGTTTGTACACCATTGGAACAACAGGGTCACTGTGTCAGACTATGGACTTTGAAGTGGAGAGATAAACATTGCACAATGGCATGGAAAGGGTTAGGAAATAAAAGACTTGCTTTAATTCAGCATTGCAGAATGGCGGAACATGGTTAAATTCTCCTAGCCTCAGAGGTCAAGCTCTAGTCAGCAACACAGAAGTCTTCCAGTGGAAAGGGAGGCCATTCGTTCCACTACACTGGCTCGTTAAATGAATATCATGACCAAGTACCAATCTACTGCATTTCCTCCAGATCTTTGCACATTATTTCTTTCTTAATAATCACCCAATCTTGAATGCCTCAATTGAAACTGCCTCCACCACTCTTCCAGGCAGTGCATTCCATACCCTAACTATTCCCTGTGTTTTTTCTCATACTATATTTGCCCCTCTTGCAAATCATTTTAAATGTAATGCCCTGTTCCTTTTATAAGCAGGAATAGTTTCTCACCGTCCACTCTTTCCAGCCAGCTCATGATTTTGGAAATCTACATGAAATCTCTCTTGGCCTTCATCTCTCTGAGAAGAATGGTACCAACTTCATCACTCCATCCTCATATGAAGTTCCTCATTCCTGGAACCATTCTTTGAAATCACTTCTGCACTCTGTCAACGCAGTCGCATCTTCCTTATTATGTGGCACCCAGAAATGTGCACAGTACTCTTCTAGAGGTCTAACCAGTGTCTTATAGAGGGCCTATTCACTGGGTGTGCATATGTTGAATAGGAAAGTGAGCACGTGAAGGAGACAGGGGAAGAAAAGTCCTACAATACATAGGATGCAGAGCCATTCAGCTCTACTTGAATCTGTTCACCCAGATAGACCTGGCAGTCCTTTTGAACAATTTTCCCTGGAAAAGAGATGGCTGGAAAGTGACTTAATAGCAGTCTTTAAGATTAAGAAGTGTTTGAAAAGGTAAACACAGAGAAGACGTTTCCACTTCGGGAGATCAGACCTAGGGGTCATAAAACAAGGTAATTGTTCATAAACTTGATCAGGAATTCAGGACAAAACACTGCTCAGAGAGTGGTAAGAATATGGAACTCGATCCCAGATGGAGTACTCAAAGTCAATAGCATTTAAAGTCAATAACAGAAGCTGAATAAGAACACGGATGGCAATGAATAGAAGAATATGCTGATGGGTCAGGGATAAAGGGATTACAGAGAAATCTCAAAAAGATCAAAAACACCAGCATGGAGTTGTTGGGGCTGAATGGCCTGTTTCTGTGCTGTCTCCTCAATGAAGAACAGGAGGGGACGAGAGAGATACGAATCTGCCTGACCTCAGAAATGGAATAGTCACCAAGTCCACTGTAAAACATATCATTGCTATTGTTTTTTAATTTGTCCATGGAATGTGAGCATCAATGGTAAGACCAACACTGATTGTTGATCCATAACTATCCCTTGAGAAGGAGGTGATGAGTTGCCTTCTTGAACTGACGCAGTTCATGAGGTATAGGGACATGCACGCAATCCCATTAAGGACGGAGTGCCAGGATTTTGATCCAGCAATGGAAAAGGATCACTCATATATTTCCATGTCAGGACAGTGCATGGCTTGGAGAAGAATGTGCAGCAGATGTTCCCAAGTACCTGCTGCCCTTGTTTTTCCAGATGGTAGTGGCTGCAGTTTTGGAAAGTTCAACAGGACAATTCACTGCACCTCCAATGTCTCATTCCCCTGTTCATTACAACATTACAATGTGAACAATGGAATCTTGGACCAGAGGGAACAACACCATACAACCCATTATGTGTAAACTGATTCTTTGATAAGTCTATTTAATTAGTCCCACTGCTGAGCCAGTTTTCTGTATCAGGCATGTTTTCCCCCAAATATTTATGCATCTGCTTAATTTGATTCACAGCAACTTGCTGCATGATAATAATTTCTCTGCATCTTCCACCCTATTTTTATGTTGACAGAATAGCCTAAAGAAGATGTAAGTGCATTGGCTTGTGAAATTCAACCTCACAGACAGTGCTTGCTTCTTGAACTAAACTGCTTGTTTTACAGCCCAGTTGTAAAATTATACAATTCCTGGTGGGATACTGAATCATACAGACCAGGATTGGTTTGTTCCTGGGTTGGCCTAATATCTAATAATCTGATACTTGGCAGAAGTCATCTGTAATTGGCATGAGAACTGCAGAATTTTGAGCTTCTAATCACTCCCCGGCTATCCCTTCAAGGAAGTGAATGAAATCAAGTGAGCATAGTACAAATCTGCCGGAAGGCCTCATCATTACTTGTATCTATAGGTTCTGGGTTCAAGTCCCACTCCAAGCTTTGAGCACAAAAATCAAGACTGCAAGCTCCATTGCAGTACTCAGGGAGTGCTGCACAGCCAAAGGTAATGTTTCTCTGAGTTAAACAGGTCTCTTGGGTCCCACTGCATTGAATGGGTGACTTATGGTCTGTCATCACGTGGCCTTTTTGTAACCTCAGTGAGATAAGGAAATTACATTGTCCCAACAAGCACAAGGTGGGATGAGCAAGAGTTAACAGCCTGATAATGAAGAGGTTGCAATTAAATCTGTAAACTAGCTTTCAACATTCATGTAACAAGAGAAATTGATGATAAAATGACACTAACTATCCCAGCTGTCAGCTCCCATAACCCTGCAGAAGCACATATTCCAGAACCTTCCTCACTTTAATCGGCTGCATTCATCATTATAATAGCATGAATGTCATTTATTAAAACACTTTCATTTACTTGTAAAATGCCTTTGAATATAAATTTGTCATTAGCATAGATGCTTTTTCTCGTTCCTTGTTTTTGAACTGCATTATTTTATGGGTGCAGGATATTGTGTACTTGGCCCATCAAAACAACCTTTCCTGAATTTGAATTAAGCTTGCCAATGTCCAGTTGGATCCCAGGATCTTATGTTTCACATTTAAACAAAAACAAAAATAATGTTTCACACATGTCAACAATGTTAGAAACAATTTTAACACCACTGCAAAGCCTCTTCTAAAGATGCCTACCTTGAAGAAGTTACCCTCCTTCCTCCAGAAAGACCTCAGTGGATCTCTCTCGCACTGCAACTCTCTCATAATCTCTTCGGCCCTGAAACTGCTCGACCATGTCCTGACCTGTCTGTCTGCTCTCCACCTGTCTTCTCCTTTATCCATCTTCTATCCACCTCCCCCTCTCTCCCTATTTATTTTAGAACCCCCTTCCGTTCCCCCATTTCTGAAGAAACGTCAGCTTTCCTGCTCCTCTGATGCTGCTTGCTCTGCTGTGTTCATCCAGCTCTACACCTTGTTATATCAGATTCTCCAGCATCTGGAGTACATACTATCTCTGGAACTAATCATATCTTTGTTTTACAACCAAACCCAATCAGCCTCACTTTCCATAACCTTTTCTCTCTATCCCAAATCCCACACATTCACCCTGACTCCCTATCCCCAAATGACCCACTCACCCTATCCCAAATCCCACCCTCACTCCCTGTTCTAAATCCCCCCAACTCTCCCACTCCCCCATCCTCAAATTCCCCCCACTCACCCTCTCTCCCTATGCCCAAATCCCACACACTCACCCTTTTCCGCTATAACCCTTGATTCCATCCACTCGCCCTCTTTACCTATATCTTGTATTCCTATGGACTCTCCTTTCTCCCTATCCCTGAAGACAGTTCCCCACCTTCCCTACATAACAATCATTCCCATCTACCAAGATCCTCTCCCCACCCACCGTATCTCTCAGTCCTAGCATCCCCCTATAACCTCAATCCCACATTCTCCCCAAATCCCTCAATCCCACCTACCCATATTCTTCAATGTCGTTTAATCCTCTCTAGCCAATACTACCTACCCATCTTCTCAACATATCCTATAATCCCATTTTCTCCCTACATCAATCCCGATTACTCACCAAATCCCACATCTACCTAGCGCTTCCCATCACCTCCAAGTGCACAGTTCCTTGTTTCTGCCTCATTGTGTCCCTGAATAGCATCATTACAACGCTTACACTGTCTGTACCTTTACCTAACATTCTGCAGTTAGAATCCACTTAAAGTAAAAGGTCCCAATAGATCCCTTTGCTCGCTGTTTCACATCTCTGCTGATATTTGAACTCACTAGCACAGCCAACAATTTGAAGGGATCGATGCTGTTCTTCCTTCCGGAGGGAGTGTGTTTGATGTAACCAAATCTTAGAAACATAATCTCGTTGGGTTTACTATGTAACATTCTTGACTCAGGGCACAGTAACAGTTGATTTACCCAAGTGCAGCTGAGAAAATGTAAATGTTGCACTCCCTACCTTATACACAAAATAAGGGTTAATATACATCCGCAGCAACTGAAGTATGTGACCCCCACCCCATCTCTGCAAGGTGAGAATACCAAGCCCCTGAATGACACTAATGTTATAACATGGGGCAAAGTGGTTCTCAACACGTGGTTAGAAAGCAGTTCAATTTGGGAGCCTATAGGAGGAAGGGATTTCTTAATGGGCTGATCTTGAGGCAAAAGAGAGTCACCATTTTTAATGATGCTCCATGTCCTCATTTTAATGTAGGTAAAATCCAGAACTTCTATTTTCACAGAATAGCCTACCAACGATATACTGAGAGAGAGAGAGAGAGAGAGAGATAGAGAGAGAGAGAGAGAGAGAGAGAGAGAATTATGTACACATTAAACACGTTAATTCTACATAATGCCTACATTGAGGCAGAGATTGAAGGAGGAAGTGCTAAATACTGTTCAAGGCACACAAAAGGACTGAGACTGGGTACTGAGGGTTGTTTAAAATACTCAAATACATTATCCTCGAAAGGAAACAATCTGCAGACATTTACAAAATTGAATAAAAATAAGAATAGATTCATTGTTGGGAATGGGAAGAAGGAGGGATCAAAAATGCAATTAACAAGAAGGGCTGAGTTCCCTTCCTGGTGCGGATCTTGGTAATATCTTCATGATCAGCACTTTCCTTTTAGAGGAGCATTGTTACCATAGCAACAAGAAATGAAATATTTCACTTTTCCAAGCACTAACGATGCAACATTTACTTGTTTAAAAATACATCAAGAGGTCACAAAGACATTGCAGGTACATAATAATACTAATACAGGTTAACTCTCTCAACCTACCTCATGCTCTCTATTCTCCATTACTGTCCCTCACAATCTTACCATCCACATTCAGACTCAATGCTAATCCTGACTCACTCGCCCTCCATTTACCCACCCATCAATCATTGCTGCAGCACCATCGCAAAGGAACTTGATGGGTGAACCTAGTGAGTGGGCAGTTTGGGCAAATGTGGGGTCATTGAGTCATGCATCACAGAAATAGACCCTTCGGTTCAATTCGTCCTTGCTGACCAATTTTTCCAACTAAACTATTTCCACTTGCCTGCTTTTGGCCCATATCGTTCTAAACCTTTCTTGTATCTTGGATCCAAGATCTATAAATTACAATATTTTGTAAATGGTGAGAGGCTAGGATGTATTAACATAAGGACACAAGGATTAGGAACAGGAAGAGATCATTTGAGCCTGTTTCACTATTCATTGTGACCATGGCTGTCGATGCTCATGTTCCTTTCAGTATAGCATGTTGAGTGTTTCTCTCATTCAAATACTTAGGGAATTTAATAGGGAACGCAGCAGCTATTTCTTTTGGTATAGAATTCAAGAACAAGGGCTATCATCTGAACATTGGAAATAGTCCTCTCAGGTGCGAAATCAGGAACACGAAACATTATAAAACTCTTTCCTGTAAGCTGTGGGTTGAAGAGGGTGATTGGTTTTACCAAGGCTGAAATATTCGATTATCGTTAAGCAAAAGTGTCATGGGATATATCATCAATGTTTACCACTAATGTAAACAACATAGCCTGAAATAGCAAGAGCACTTAATGTGATAGCATAAATATTTCTGGAATTGACTATAATGGTGATGGCTGAAGGTATCTGCCTGACATGTTAAGCATTAACCATGTAAGTGGAGGAATGAAAATTGAAAGATAATAGGTGAAAATGTGGATGTGAGGCTACAAGCAGAACTGCCATGATTATGCTAAATGGGAAGCAGTGTTGAGGGGCGGAACGACCACCTCCTGTTCCTTGTTTATATGTTGTGCGGGTGCCTACTTGATTTTAAAGTTGATCTAAATGTTTTGACAGCCATGTTGATCTTGGGACATGGATCGAACCTTGATCACAAGGATAAACCATTCTGTAATCAAAAACACATCTCAGCCTCTAGATGAGGGGATGACTATTTTGGTTTGAGACGAGGGTAAATTACTTCAGTGTGAGGTGTTGAGCTTGACAGAGCCTATTTGTGAAGCATATACAAAAACTCTGAAGGAGCTTCTTCATTTCTCCTCACAGATCACAATCAAATACGTCTAGTCCCTTTCTGAGCTGACACATCCTTAAACATACTTTAATCCAACTACCTGATGACTTCCCAACACCTGTTTTCCTTATTCAATATGTAATTCAAAGGAATTCTGTATCTATGGACAAAATTAGATTCTAATATGAGGGTTGTTGATGCTCCATTGTGGAGTATACCTAAATCTAAGGTTGGGCCATTTTTCTTTTCTCAGGAAATCAAGTGGAGTTGTGGGCAGGTGTGATGGGGAGGCGGGAAGGTGGAATTGAGGCAGGAAATCAGCCATATCCTTTTTTGAACAATGCAGCAGGTTCAGGAAGCATTATGGTCTATCCTAGCTTCTACTTAACGTTCTTAAAGAATCCAGTAATTGAGAAGCCATCAAAACAGTACCACTCTCCCTACCTGCCCCTCTGCTTTTTGTAAATTTAAACAGTTTTGTACCCAAGAGGCTATGACGTCAGCTAAAAAGGCATGGAAAGGCATGGGGTGGAAAATCTTCCAGACTTGGTACTCCTATTTCCACAGCTGTCCACAGCCTCTTGCTATTACTGGGAGGTGGAGGCTGTGTTGCCTTATGGTGCACGTGTTGTAATGTCTAAACATTAAGATGGTACTTACAGCCACACTGATTCCCCTCCCTCAGTTCAGTATTTCAAGCTGGTCAAAACATTACCAATTTAGATACTCGTAACAAACTGCAGCTTTTTGTCCATTTCTTACATCCATTTCTCGCCAACAGGCACAGCAATGCGGTCAAACCACAATTCCAAATAATGAGAATACAACTCAAAGTGTGCTTCTACATTCATTTCAGTTAATAAACTGCCTTCCTCGCCAGCTAACTCCTTTTCCATTAGGCTGAGGATGCCAGTATAACTATTTACAAATAGACAATCTTTTCACAAGATTAATTTTGTACCTGTTTGTGGGACGCGGGCAGCATTTATAGTCCATCTCTAATTGTCTTTGAGAAGGTGTCATTCTTGAACCCACATTAAAGTGAACACACCTCCATGATACCTAAGAGACAGTTTGGAACTGCTAATCTTTCATTTGTTTCCCTCAGTGACTTTACATTCAAACTAGCCAGGGCAGGAGGGTTATACTTCCAAATATTCAGTGATCAATACTTTTAACATTGACTCATCCTTCCGTACTCAACAAAGGCTAATAATACTACAATCTTGGGAACATCAATAATGATGTCGCAATCAAATGTTCAAATTAGGCTTGAGGAAGGATGTGGAGGCTTTGGAGAGCGTGCAAAAAAGGTTTACCAGGATGCTGCCTGAATTAGAGGGTATCAGCTATAAGGAGAGGCTGGACAAATTAAGTGATAATGGGAACTGCAGATGCTGTAGAATCCAAGATAACAAAATGTGGAGCTGGATGAACACAGCAGGCCAAGCAGCATCTCAGGAGCACAAATTATTCCAGTTCCCGCTCCCCATCCCCATCTCTGATGAAGGGTCTAAGCCCGAAATGTCAGCTTTTGAGCTCCTGAGATGCTGCTTGGCCTGCTGTGTTCATCCAGCTCCACACTTTGTTATGCTGGACAAATTAAGGCTGTTTTCTCTGGAGCGACAGAAGCTGAGGGGAGACCTATAAAATTATGAGGGGCATAGATAGGGTGGACAGTTAGAATCTGTTTTACAGAGTTGAAATGTCTAATACTAGAAGATATGCATTTAAGATAAGAGAGAGAATGTTCAGAGGAGATGTGAGGGGCAAGTTTTTTTTACAAAGAGAGTGGTGGGTGGTTGGCAAGCATTGCCAGGAGTAGTTGTGGAGACAGGTACGATAGGGGCATTCAAGGGGCTTTAGATAAGCATACGAATAAGCAAGGAATGGAGGGATATGGACCATGGGCAACTGGAAGGATTAGTTTAACTTGGTGTAATGTTCAGCACAACCTGGTGGGCCAAAAGGCCTGTTTCTTTGATGTACTGTTCTATGTTCTAATAGAAGACACACATGATCAAGTTGGCTCTCTGCGAGAACAACCCAGCTAACCCCAGTCACTGACCTTTTCTGCCTAGCTCTGCAAATATTTCTGTTTTAGGTAATGATTTAATTCCTTTTCAAAAGCCATGTTTGGACCTGCCTCCACCAATACTCCCCAGGTAGTGTATTCCAAATCTGAACCACTCATTATGAGAGAAAGTCTTTTCTTGGTCACTGTTACTTCTTTTGTCAATCACCATGAAAGGATACTTAACAGGTTGCGGAATGCGCTGTTCTTTCTGCATTGAACAGTTTGTGCACAAAGATTGTTCAATGTGTGGCTATGAAATAGCCAACTTAATTAGGAGACTGACTCCATTCCACTCACAGGAACTGTCTATGACTGCCCTAGACGAGCTTCTGAAAGCATAACCTTTTCAACATCAGAACTATTTCCTTTCTATAACTTTATCCAACTCAGCCCCGGACCCAGCTCATCACTGCTGAGACCCTCTTCCATCCTTTTGTAACCTTGGCTCTTCTGACACACCCCGGTCAATCTCCCACTTTCCACCTTCCAACAACTTCAGCCCAGTCAAAAACCTGCTGCCTGCATCTGAACTTGCACTGAATACATTTCAGATATTCACCCGCCTTCAGTGACTACATCACCTCTTGGTTTGAAAAAGTCAACATTCTGAAATGTTTTAAAATCCCTCTATAGCCTCATTTGTTCCAATATCTGTAACCTCCCACAGCCTCACAATCCCTCCAAGATATCTACACATCTTTAAATCTGGCCTTTTGAACTTTCTCGATTTAGACCCACCACTGGTGGTCATGCTTTCTGTTCCATGCACGCTATACTCTGCAATTTCCTCCTTACACCTCTCAATCTCTCGATCTTTACCTCTCTTCCTTTAAAACATTCCATTAAAAACGACTTGCGACCAAGCTCTTTTGCGTGGATCAGGGTCATTTTTTTCTTGTACTGCTCCAGTGAAGTGCCTTGGAGATGTTTTACTGTGCTAAAGGGGCTACTAAATGCAAGTTATGGTTGTTTGTTAACTGTTGAGAAAATTCTCACTTCCCTGAAGCAGTATTGAGCATGAAGTAGCTACAAAGCAAAGCTGCTCAGGATGAAAGTCACTTCTTGCTGTTAAAAGAAATATTGTCCTTTCCTTCTTCCCCAACAGAAAATGGAGCTGCTGTCAACACCACACAACATCAAAATCACCAACATTACCTGTGACTCTTTCAAGATCTGCTGGGATACTGATGTGAAAGACAGGGAGCGCATTACACATTACTTTGTTGACCTCAACAAGAAAGAAAATAAGGATTCCAACAAATTCAAGCACAGGGTAAGCTTATTCCAAGGTTTCAGGCAGACAGCTTACAATAATTACTAATCACTTCTGTGGTTACAGAGTGTAATTTGTTTAATGTTAAATTTAGGTTTGATAATACAGCTGCTCTGGCAATAGCATCTGATAGGCTGTTACATCCCAATGCTAACACTAATATTTGAGTTTATTTCAGATAATTACACAGGAGCTAATACTGGAAGGCTAAAAACTGAAAAGCTTGGGCTGCTTCTTTGAATTCTGTGTAATTGTCTTCAGTGAAAATAAACTCAACGATTAGTGTTAACCTGAATTTAACAAATTGAGAGCATCTATCTAAACAGGCACAGCTCTCAGGCTGTTCATGGTCTAATTAAATTTTGAGCTCAGATTGCAAAAGAAATGAATGACTTTTCTCATCCATATCCATCTTATGAGGGTGACAACCCTTCTGGGCTAAGCAGAACATATGCTTTACCCACATCAGCAACATTTAAAAGCAAACAGGAACTGTCCCTACTAATGGAACTCAAGGTAACTGAAGGCAACATTGGAAAAGAATAAGGATATTGATTCTAAAGATAACGGGAACTACAGATGCTGGAGAATCTGAGATAACAAAGTGTGGAGCTGGATGAACACAGCAGGCCAAGCAGCATCTTAGGAGCACAAAAGCTGGAGATGGAGAGTGAGAGAATACAAATAATGTGGGCACAAATGGTTCTAACAGTCTCCATCTCTACTAAATCCTTGTTGCACTGAAGGCTGCCCAGGGTGAGACTGCACATTTTGTTGCAGATCTGGTTAAGTCTTGCTATGGTCACTCTTCCTTAGTACAACGACTCGGAAACATAGTGAGGAGAAGGATTTATTAATGCACCCTCTTCTATCAACTTACATAATGATCTACTGTGCTGAAGGTGTGGTCTCATACTGAGTCAAGCTGTACAAACCAGTACTGCCATGCCATTCCTGGACGGACAGTAAGAACCTTTAGGCAGAAACCTGCAGATGGGAGAATGTGGCCAAGTGCTATGAGCTTGGCACATTTCCAGAATGTGTTATTAACACCTGAAGATTTTCACTTCCCCACTGAGAGCCATATGGCTGATAGAGATGAAGAGAGAGAGAGAGAGAGAGAGAGAGAGAGAGAGAGGGTGTAGAAACTAAGGTTCTGCTTCGCACAGCAGCAAGTTGTAGCTGAGCCAGCCAAGGTTGGAGAGCTGGTGAAGATTGAGTCGTATGACAGAGAAACATTGCTTGTTCCTCTCTTCTCCAGCTGAGGCTACACCTGCTGAATGTGACGAAGACTGTTTCACAATTCGAGCAGGGCTCAGAGAATCCCATCCCTCCAACTCATTCTCTCTGACTTGTAGACAGTACGTGTGGGCTATAAAACAATTAATTACAGTTGATCATTGCTGCTATTACACATTACTTATTGTAATGTTTTGGAATGAAAGCCATCAGCTCCTGTCTAATTGCACTGGCATTCTCCCACTTTGCAGCTCACTCAAACCCCCGCAATGGAGCCATCATTTGCACTCTGGGGGCGTCTGACACAGATTGATTTCTTACATAATCAGCCACAATTCACGTGGGATATTTTCTCTAACCAGCCTGACACAGGTGATGTGTCTGCAGCTCACTCCAAGGTATCTGTTATTCTCTACATAAACAACCCAAAACCCTCAATTAGTTTCTCATCTATAACTCACTTTTGGGCATCTGTTATTTTATATATAAACAACCCGAACACCTCAATTAGTTTCCAGTCTGTATCTCACTCCTGGGTATCTTATTATATACAGAAACAGCCCAAAACCCCCAAATAATTTCTAGTCTGTAGTGCACGCTGGGGTATTTGTTATTCTCTTAATAAACAACCTGAACCCCTGAATTACTTTCCAATCTGTAAGTTGCTCTTGGGTAACTGTTATTCTATATATAAACAACCCAAAATCCTCAATTCCAGTCATTAACTCACTCCCGGGTATTTGTTATTCTATAAATAAACATCCTGTAACCCTCAATTAGATTCCAGTCTGTAATTCACTCTCAGGTATCTGTTATTCTATATATATACAAACCAAACCCCTCAATTAGTTTCCAGTCTGTAAACCACTCCCGGGTGTCTGTTATTCTATATGTAAACAACCCGAAAACTTTAATTAGTTTCCAGTCTGTAAGTCACTCCCAGCTATCTGTTATTCTATATATAAACATTCTGAAACCCTCAATTAGACTCCAGTCCATGACTTGCTCTCGGTATCTGTTATTCTATATGTAAACAACAACCCACAATTATAACAGCCAAGTATTTGTTATTCTATGTATAAACCACCCCAAACTCCATAATTAGATTCTAGCCTGAAACTCCCAACCAGGTGTCTGTTATTCGATGTGTAAACCACTCCAAAGCCCCTGATTAGATTCCCTTCTGTACCTTGCTCCCATATATCTGTTTTTCTGTATAAAGCTACGCTGAACTCCCCCGATTAGATTCCAGTCCATATCTCACTCCAATACATGGGTATCTGCTTTATATATTTTACACCGTGAACCTCACAATTAATTTCCAACTCTGTCTCTCGCTCCCAGGTATCTGTTATACAATATATAAACCACACCAAACCCTCCACTAGATTTCAGTCTGTAACTCACTGCCAGGCACTGCTTATACTATACATGAACCACAGTGAACCGCTCAATTTGAAACCAGTCTGTAATTCACTGTTGGGTACTTGTTATTTTAAGTGTAAACCACCTCAAACCCCTTAATTCAGTTCCAGCCTATAATCAATTCTCAGATATCTGTTATTCCATATGTAAACCACTCTGAATCCCTCAATCAGATTCCAGTTGGTCCTTCACTCTTTGTTATCTGTTATTCTATACATTAACAACTCTAAATGTCTGTGAGATTCCAGTCTGTAACTCACTCCTGGGTATCTGTCATTCTACATTTAAACCAACCAGAATCCTTCGATTTGTTTCCAATGTGCAACTCAGTCCCTGGTATTATTCTATATAAAAACCATCTTGAAGTCCTAAATTATATTCCTGTCTATAACTCACTCCTGTAGATGAGTGAAGTGCAGAAAAGTAGGACTAGTTTAGTTTGGGATTATGGTCAGAATGGACTGGTTGGATCGAAGAGTCTTTTTCCGTGCTGCATAACTCTGACTATTCAATATATAAACCACACTGAACCTTCAACCAAATTCCTGTCTGTAACTCATTGCTGGATATCTATTATTCTATGTATAAATCACCTCAACCCTTCTGGATTGGATTTAAGACTGTAACTCATAACTGGATATCTGAATTTGTACACATAAATAGCCCTAACAGCTCAACTAGATTCTCACTTCTATCTCATTACTGGATTTCTGTTTTTTGAAATATAAAGTGTCTCCCATCCAAACACCCAGTATTCTACATATAAACCACCATGAACTTCTAAATTAGATTCCAGTTGGTCCCTTAGCCTTGGTTATCTCATATTTTATATGTTAACAACCCTAACTCTCAATTAGTTTCCAATTTATAACTCACTCACGGGTATCTGTCATTTTATATATAAACCAACCAGAGCCTCGCAATTCATTTCCAATCTGTAACCAACTCCCAGGAATTATTGTTCTAAATATAAACCATCCAGAACCCCTGGATTAGATTCTTGTCTGTAACTGGTTATCTGGTTATTCCAAATTTAACTTGCCCGACTAGATTGCAGTTTGTAACTCACTCTTGGGTATCTGTTATTCTATAAATAAACCAGTTGAACCCCTCAATTTGAACCCAGTCTGTCAATCACTCTCAGGTATCTGTTATTCTCTCCATAAAATCACTTTGAATGCCTTGATTAGATTCCAGTCTGGAACTCACTCATGTGTATCTGTTATGTTACATATAAACTACCTTGAACCCCTCGACTAGATTCCAGGCTGTAACTCTCTCCCATGTATCTGTTATTCAATATACAAACCATCTAGAACCTCTCAATTAGATCCCAGTCTGTATCTAACTTCTGGCTATGGATACATGACAGTTTGTACGAGCAGCAGTGTGCTATTACACTGTACACATGCCTCTTGTGTTCCCTGTGTTGTCTTATCACAGGCAACATGACTTATACTGAAGCATTTAATGTCTATATTTGAAAGCGGAGTGCTCTGCATCTTTATAAAATCTTGGCTTGTGAAAAAATACTGAGGTCTACGAAGAATATCAAAGCCTTGTCATTTCTGATGATTAATTTTTTTTTCCCCTCCCCTCCCTTAATTCAACCTGCATTCCAGTTCAACAAAAAAAACGACTCCACAAGCAACTGTTGCCTTGGAAACCATCATCCATAGCTGAATTCCTGGCAGAACCTAGCCTCAGATTATTACTGAGTCTGATAGATATGAGCAGAGGTAGCTGTTCACAATTCCGTTACGCTGAATGTCCTCATACTCAGGAGTACATGAATATCTGCTATTACTGCAATCACACAGGGTCTGAAAAAAAATCCGTTTTCTGTGATGTTGGTGGAAGGTTACATTTGAGACAAGATACTCGCTTATTTTTGATTTAAAGTAATGGGATTTTATAGCTTCACCCCAGAAGGCAGCTGGGGCTTCAGGTTGTATCAGACTGCAACAACAACAGTGATATCCACACTCAGTTCCTGGAGCATGAATCAAATGTACAGTTGTGTGACTGAGAGGCAAGAGTTCTACCAACTGAACCACAGCTGACACACTGAATGAGACTGAGAAAATAGTTGTTGAATTGAATCACTGACACCAAATTCATAGTTGGCAAGCACATATTAAATTTATAGTGCACCCTCCTTGTATGGATATTAAAAGTTAAGAATTAGGAGCAAGTGTGAGGCCATCTGGTGCGTCAAACCTGCTCTGCCATTTACAGAGATCATGGCTGATCTGATTGTGGTCTCAATTTCACACTTCTACTCATCCCTTGAAACCCCGTAACTTCCTAGTTAGTCAAGAATCTATCTCCTGAAAAGTATTCAACAGTCTTGCCTCTACCAATCTCTGGAGAAGAGAGTTCCAAAGACACACAAACTACTGAGAGAAAAACATTTCTCCTCATCTCTGTTCTTAGCAGGCCATGCCCCCAAAATTGACAAAGCGTGTCGCCTAGTTCTTGTTTCTCTCACAAGGAGGAACATTTTCTCAGCAGCCATCCTGTTAAATCCCCTTGGGATCTTCTATATTCAGTACAATTGCTTCTCATTTGCCAAAGGATACAAGACCAGCTTGTCCAACCTTTAAAATAAATCATCTTCCTTCCTCCCACCAACCCGACCATCCTGGGTATCAGTTGAATGCACTGTTTCTAAGACCAAAGCTGTACACTTGCGATGCAGGCACACTAAGGCCCTGTACAATGTTTGCAACACTTCTCTACATTTCAACTCAGTTCCCTTTGCAATAAATGTCAATGTTCCTTTTGCCGTCTTAATCACTTTCTGCATCTGCATACTAACTTGTTTTGTGATTCATGTACCAGGTCATCCAGATTTCTGTCAGAGACAGTAAGAACTGCAGATTCTGGAGTCAGAGATAACATAGTGTGGAGCTCTATGTGCATTTGTCCATTTGATGTTTCGGATCAGGATCTGAACTGTAAACTTTCCTGCTCCTCTGATGCTGCCTGGTCTGCTGTGTTCCACCAGCTCCACACTAATGTTATCCAGATTCCTGTGTTTTTTACAGTTTGCAGTTGCTCTTCATTTAAAGACTGTCCTTCAATTCTTCTTGCCAAATTCACAAATGCACATAGAGTCACACAGCATGGAAACAGACCCATTGGTCCAACTAGTCCATGCTGAACATAATCCCAAACTAAAATAGTTCCACCTGCCTGTTCCTGGCCCATACCCCTCCAAACCTTTCCTATTCATGTACTTATCCAAATGTCTTGTAAGCGTTTTAATTGCACCTGTATCCACCACTTTGTCAGGAAGTTCACTCCACACATGAACCACCATCTGTGTAAAAAAATTGCCCCTCTTATCTTTTTTTTAAATCTCCCTCCTTTGATCTTAAAAATGTGCCCCATAGTCTTGAAATCCCCATCGTAGGGAAAAGACAACTAACATTAACTCTTTCTACATTCCTCATGATTTTATAAACCTCCATAAGGTTGCCTCCCGACTTCCCAAGCTCCAGTGAAAAGTCCCAGCCTATCCAGGCGTTCTTTATAACTCAAACCTTCCACACCCAGCAACATGCTGCTAAATCTCTTCTGAATTCTCTCCAGTTTAGTAATATCCTTCCTATAACTGGCTGACCAGAGCTGAACACAGTATTCTACCTACCAAAGTTTTGCCTGCTCATTTAATGTGAGTCCTTTTGCAGACTTTTTGTATCCTCTTGAAAACTACTTTGTTCTTCTTCTGATCACTTGTCCTGAGGGCAACAAGAGAGACAAACTGAGAACATTTCTGTTTGCAACTAAAGTAAATGAGGATGAAATTGGAGACTGCCAAGAAATTAAAAATATACATCCAATCATTTCTTGGACTCATACATCGACCAAGGTCACACCTCACTGCACCTCATGAAAAGGCTAAAGCAGAAAATGTTGGAATATGCAGGACTGTCAACATCTGCAAGGAGGGACAATATGAGCAACGATATTTAAGGATCTTTAATTTTCAATCCTGTCAGTCCTATTCTACCCCCTTAGCCCTGAGAGTTATTTTCTCCTCTGAAACACCTTTCCAAATTTCTTTTGAAATGACTTATCATCTCTGCTTTCACCACTCTGGTAGGCAGCGAGTTCCAGTTCATAACCATTCAGTATCTGAAATAAATCTTGCCCCCATTTCCCAAGTATCAATTGCCAGATATTTTAAATCTCTTTTTTCCCACAATCCCCCCAGTCCTCGCGCCATCAGCTAGTGGGAACAGCTTTTCTTTGTCCACCTTGTCTAAGCCTATCATAATCTTGTACATCCCTATCAAAACCCCTTGCTCCATCAATCTCCCTTTCCCGGAGTGGATCTCAACTTCTCTAACCTGACTTTGTTGCTGAAATCACCCATTCCTGGAACCATTCAGGTCAATCTTCCCCCACACTCTCATATCCTGTCTTAAGTGTGGTGCCCTGAACTGGACTCAATACTGTAGGTGCAGCCTAACTAGAGGTTTGGAAAGAATCAGGTACTCTACCTGTTAATTGCACTGAATACTTATTGTTTAAAGTTTTGGCAAAGATCTGTAGCTTGGGTTATGGGTGAGGTTGTTGACTTGCTCGCTGAGCTGGCTTGTTCTCGTTCAGACATTTTGTCACCATGCTGGGCAACGTCATCAGTGAGGCCTCCGATTAAGTGATGTTATTCTACTCCGCTTGGAATTTATACTGTCTAATCCATTATGATGAGTAGTGTCATTTCTGGTTTTGATCTGTATGTGTTTGTATATGGCGTCCAACTCTATAGATTTGTCGATTGCATTACGGGTGGAGAACCATGCCTCTAGGAATTCCTGTGTGTGTCTATGTCTGGCTTGGGCTACTATGGTTACCTTGTCCCAGTTAAACTGATGGCCTTCATTGTCTGAGTGTACCAACACGAAGGAGAGTTCATCCTTCCGTTTTGCTGCTAGTTGATGCTCATGAGTTCTGATGGCTGGTTCCATTCCTGTCTGTCTGATGTAACGTTTGTGGCTGTCGTTGCAGGGGATTTTGTAAACAACATTGGTTCTGCATGTTGTGGGAACGGGGTCTTTAATCTTTGTAAGTGTTTGCCCTCGACTGGCTGTGTGGGCCACCATGATTCCTGCGGTCTTAGGAGTCTCGTTGTCAGTTCTGAAATTTTCTTGATGTCGGCAGTGTGGCCAGTGTGTTAGGGTATACTGTGTCCTCCTGTTGCTGTCTGTTTAGCCGGCACATGCGGATGAAGTTGCGGGGATATCCGTTTAAAGCGAAGATTTTGTATAGAATATACAATATAGAATACAAAATACCATGCAAACATAGACACGCACGGGAATTCCTGGAGGCATGGTTCTCCACCTGTATTGCAATCAACAAACAAAGAATCGGACCCCATATACAAACTCATTCAGATCAAAAGTGGAAATGACACTACTCACCATAATAGACCAGACAGTATAAATTCCAAGTGGAGTAGAACAACTTTGCTTTATTGGAGACCTCACTGATGATGTCACCTAGCATGGTGATGAAATGTCTAAACGAGAACAAGCCAGCTCGGCAAGCAAGTCAACAACCTCACTTATATTTGTTATTGGACTCTGCATATTGTGGCTTGGTGACGATTGGTCACTACACAGGACCTTGGGCCTGGCTTGTACTGGATGTGACTGAAGAAAAAGAGACAAAACAGTGCCAAAAATATGAACTAGAGAGTGGAAATAAGTAATAGGTTGGTTCATCCCTTTAATCCTTAAATGGATGTGATCTTCAGTGATAAAGCCAATGTACATTTCTTATACTTCAGTGCCCTTGAGATGAGCATCTTTCTAGGTCATTTCGGAGGACAGTGAATTGCAGTGGGTCTGCAGTTACATGTAGGTCAGACCAGGTATGGATGGCAGATTTCCTTCTTTGATGGGCTACAGTGAACCAGATGGGAAGATGTGACCTACAGAGGTAAAGAATAAAGCTTACACCTAACCAGAAGATTGCAAAGGTGACAGCTTTATAACCACTGTTCCCTGAGTTCATCATTGTACCTAAACACAGACACCAAGTTGTTGGCTCAGATATGGCCAGCACTCCCTTCACAAGCAGTTGAGTGCTGATTTAACGGCAGTAATGAAGGCTATGAAGAAACTATTATCTGACAGAAAATGGAGCTCAGACTGTAATGTAAGATACGCTCTGCTGATTTTAATTGGAATTCAGAGTCTCCTGGCTGAGACACCTCTGCACACAGAACTGATCACACAGTCCTTCACGGGTCAGTGACAGGCTCCCTGCTTCTTTGCCTGGACCTCATTAAACAAAGCTGTATCAGGATGGTGCACCTAGCAGTGTCAAGCACTGTAACAAGGCAAAATGGCTCCATAATTTGCCGAAATCACAAGTGAAGATGAACTTTGACCAGAAGGACGGGGACGTCAGAATGATCGAAGAGAACAGGACTGATCTTGAAAGCTGGGATCATACCAGTGTGACACAGGATTCTAGATTTAACACTTGAAAATGAAGCCAAGAAAAGTCATTTGAATGTTCGTGGCAGAGATAATGGGAACTGCAGATGCTGGAGAATCCAAGATAATAAAATGTGAGGCTGGATGAACACAGCAGGCCCAGCAGCATCTCAGGAGCACAAAAGCTGATGTTTCGGGCCTAGACCCATCATCAGATGAAGGGTCTAGGCCCGAAACATCAGCTTTTGTGCTCCTGAGATGCTGCTGGGTCTGCTGTGTTCATCCAGCCTCACATTTTATTATCTTGAATGTTCATGGCAGTTTCTTTTCTTCAAACCTCAGCATCTGAACTGCTTTTGGGGGAGAGCACCCCAGATTTTAATGAAAACAAAGAACTGTGAATGCTGGAAATGTGAAACAAAAATAGGCATTGCTGCTGTGGTACCTTCTGTGGAGAGCAAGCAGAGTCTAGTCTGCCTGCTGTGGAAAAGATGACGTTAAACTTGAAAGGGTTCAGAAAAGATTTACAAGGGTGTTGCAGGTCTGGAGGGTTTGAGCTACTGGTTGTGGCTGAATAGGCTGGGGCTATTTTCCATTGCAGCATTGAAGACTGAGGGGTGACCTTATTTAAAGAAGTTTATAAAATCATGAGTGGCATGGGCAGGGTGAGCAGCCAAGGCTTTTTCTCAAGTAGGGGAGTCCAAAACTAGAGGGAATAGATTTAAGGTGAGAGGGAAAAGACTTAAAAGGTACCTGGAGTGGCAATTCTTTTCACGGAGGGTGGTGTGTGGAATGTGCTGCCAGAGGTGGTGATGCAGACAGTACAATGACAACATTTAAAAGACATCTGGATGGGTACATGAATAGAAAGGGTGTAGAGGGACATGGCCGAATGCTGGCAAATGGGGCTAGATTAATTTAGGATATCTGTCAGCATAGTCAAGTTGGGTCAAAGGGTCTGTTTCTGTGCTGTACAGCTCTATGACTATAACTCCAGTGACCATTCTTCAGAAGTGCTGGTAGCTCAGACTATTCACTTATTCCTTTCTCCCCAACCCCTGTTTTCAGAATATATATCACCTTTGCCTAACTACAGTTCTGAAGAAGGGTCACTGGATTCGAAATGTTACTTCTGCTTTCTCTCCACAGATACTGCCAGACTTAATGAGTTTCTCCGACAATTTCTCTTTTTCTTCCAGATTTTAAACACCCTTCAGTGTGTTGAAGTGCTTCTTGACACTGCCACCTGAAAAGCCGAGCTCCAATTTTCAGTATCTTTTCCCCTTTCTTCTAGGTTCCCCTCATCAAACGATATAGTGCATCTCAAACTATGTTGCCATTTCAACCCCCTTGATCAGACTACCCTGGAACCCTCTCTCTTGCTCTCACTGTACAAGTACCATGCATGGACAGAACACTGGCCACTACAGCCCTGTGCATTGATCCACGCCTATGCTGAGCAAGATACAGCGGTGGTTTACTGTTGCCTTCTACAAACAGCTGATCAGAAATCTCTGTCTCACCCGATGCACGTTGATCCTCAACCCACTTGGCCACATGATTGATGCAACATCCTTAGTTCTCAAGACCAGGGGTGGGAGCCAAACTCAGAGCTTCTGTTAAGAACCAGTGACACTATCCATCATGTCACTCGGACTTCTGTCTAGCCTACCACTTTGATCACCTTCCTCTCAGTCGTCTTAAGCATTAATGCACAAGCCGATTCTCTGCAAACAGTCTGTAACATTTAGCCCTCTAGATCCTGGTACCATTACAATTAACAAACACTGCATCTCCTCCAGGTACAAGATGTTCTTCAAAGCAGAGGTGTCCAATACCCCACTTGTGGTCAAGCCAGAAGCTGGGCAAGCAAGACTTACATCCCTTTGTACTCCAGCTGCCCAGTATTCAGGCCAAATTCGCACCAGTTTTTAGGTGCTGCGCATGTACAAATGGCTTATTCCAATATGCAGGGGTATTGAATCAGTGAAGGTCATTCTGATGTTCTTGGTTATTCAGGATGTCCCTACTAAACTGGTGGCCAAGGCTGTGGCATTACCGATGACAGTGCGAGGACACTGGTTCCTGAGCCCCCGCACAGAATACAGCGTCGCGGTCCAGGTCGCCATCAAGCAAAGCGATGGAGAATACCTTGTGTCTGACTGGAGTGAAGTGGTGGAATTCTGCACAGGAGGTGAGCACTTGAAATCAGACACCAACCGGTTTCCTTACAGGGTATCATTTTGTGTTTAATGGGATCTGGGTGACAATGGTAAGTGCTACTTTAGTTGCCCGTCCTTGAGCAGATGTAATGTCGGGAGTGAGGTCATATCAGATATAGAAGGAATGCTAGGACAGTCTGATGGGCGGAGGAGACACTGGCATGATAAGGCACATGGGAGGTCAGGAAAGCTAAAATTGTCTCAATTTTCATGCAAGAAGCCTGACTGATAAGGAGGATGAACTTAGTGCATTGATCAGCATATGGGAATGCTTTAATCACTAAAACATGGTTGAAGGAAGGGCAGGACTGTCAGCTCAACATTCCCAGATATACAAGTTTCAGCATGATAGCGTGGAATGTAAGAGGGCTGCAGCACTGCCTTATTGTTAAAGGAGACCATCACTGCTGTAATGAGGGAGGGTGTCTTATAAAGCCATTTTATTATGAGGCCATTTGAGTACAGCTTACAAAGAAAATAAAAGCCAGTCTCTTTGCTGGATTACACTACAGCCTTCCAACAGTCAAAGAGTGGTAGAGGAGCAAATCACAGAGAGTTGTGAGAGGAATAGGGTCCGAGTAGTACAGATTTCAACTTTGCTAAAATGAATTGGGTCTACCTTAGTGTGAAAAAATTAGAGGGGTGGATTTTTTAAGAGCATCCAAGAGATCATTTTGTGCTAGTACACAGGTAGTCCAACTGGAGATGGGGCAGTGCTAGATCTAATCTTAGGGAATGAAGCCAATCAAATGGTTGAAGTGTCAGTGAGTGAACAGTTTGGTGACAGTGACCATAACTCTTCAAATGACATCAGAGTTGTTACGGAAAGGGATAAAGATAGTGCAGAAGTTAAGTGTCTAAACTGGAGGAAGGCCAATTTCAATACAATTAGACAAGATCTGAAAATACAGATTGGGTGCAGCTACTTATAGGCAAGATTACATTTGGAAAGTGGGGGTCTTTTAAAAGTAGTATCCTGAGAGTCTAGGGCCCGCGTGTTCCTAAGAGTGAAGGGCAAGGATAGCAGGTCCAGGGAACCCTGGACATCACGGGATAACAACAGTTTGACAGGGAAAAAAAGGAAGCATATGTCAGGTTCAGAGCATTAAACACAGGGGAGGACCCTCAGGAGTATAGAATGTGTAGGAAGATGCTTAAATAAGAAATTAGGATGACATAGAGGGGCCACAAAATATCTGTCGAAGATAGAATTAAAGAATATCCCAATGTATTTTGTAAGTATATTAAGAACAAGAGCATTACCAGGGACAAAGTGAGGTCTATGAGAGACCAAAGGGACAATCTGTACATAGAACACGGGTAAGTTCTCATATGAATATTTTACATCCGTATTCACAAAGGAGAAAGACATTGCAGCTGGGGATTTTAGTTGGGATAGTGAAGTTCCAGAGTATGTTAAGATTATTAAGGAGGAGATATTAGATGTGTTAGCAGGCATAAGGGTGCAAAAATCCCCATGGCCTGATGCAATGTATTCCAGGTTACAATGGGAAGCAAGGGAGGACATTGCTGGGGTCAGGGCTGAGATATTTAATACTTTGCTGGCCACAGGGGAAGAGCCAAATCATCGGAGGATCGCTAATGTGATTCCTTTGTTCAGAAAGGGCAGCTGGGACAGCACAATTAGTTTGACGTCAGTGGCAAGAAAATTATTTGAAAAAATTCTGAGGGGAAAGGATGAATCAATGGAAAGGCATGGGGCTTATCAGGGATGGTCAGCACAGATTTGGTGGAGGGAGATCCTGTCTGAGGTTTTATTTTGAAAAGGCGACTACATATATTGACCATATATTATAGTGTAGTTGTTTACATGGAGTTCAGTAAGGCTGTTGACAAGGTCCCACACGGGCTGGTCCCAAAGGTAAGAGCGCGTGGGGTCCAAGGCAGGTTGGCAAATGGGGTCCAAAGTTGGCTTGCAAATAAAAGGCAAAGTGTGAAGGTGGAGAGTGTTTTTTTATGACGAGAAGCCTTTGATTAGCAGCGTATCACAGGGATATTGCTGGGACCCTTGCTGTTTGTAATGTACAGCAACAAATGGGATCTGAATGTTGACAGGAGAATTAGTAAGTTTGCAGATGACACAAAAAAAATTTGTGGTGTTTTTGAGCATGAGGATGATCTCAGGCCACAGTCTGGTATTGATCAGCTGGTAAATTAGACAGAGCAATGGCAGATGGAATTTAATCCTGGTAAGTGTGAGGTGATGCATTTTGGGAGATCTAGTAATAGGATATACACACACTGAATGGTAGGTCCTTAGGGAGTACTGAGGGGCAAAGAGCCCTTGATGAACAAGTCTAGAGATCCCTGAAGGGGCCAGCACAGGTAAACAGACTGGTGAAGAAGGCCAGGGCGTAGAAAATCAAAGCATGGTAGTCTTGTGACAACCAAATAAAAACACTGGTTAGGCCACGGATGGAATACTGCGTGCGGTTCTGGTTGCCACATTCTTGGAAAGCCGTGATTGCACTGGACAGGGTACAGAGGTGATTCATCACAATGTTGCCTGAGATGGAAAGTCTCAGTTAGAATGGTACAGAGACTAAATGTGGTTAGGATCTCAGATAGACTGGTTTTGTTTTCCCGGGAGCAGGAAAGGCTAAGGGGAGATCTGATTGAGGTACACAAAATTATGAGATGCATAGCTAAAGTGCATGCACCATGTCAGACATGTCTAGGACCAGGTGGATATGTTTAAGGTGAGGAAAAAGTGGTTTAGAGGGGATCTGAGGAAAATGCTTTTCACCCAGAGGGGGGCAGAAATATGAAATGCACGACCTGAGAGGCTGTAGGAGGCAAGTACTTGCGCAAAATTTAAGAACGAGCATTTAAATGCTAACGTGTGGTAGGCTATGGACAATGCAGGTAAGTGGGATTAGTATAATTTGATGTTGGTTGGTCAACATAGACATGGTGGGCCGAAGGACCTGTTTCGATGCTGTATTACTGTAATACTGTTAAGACTAAGTTCTATTCTGCAAATATTAACACATCTCCTGAAATACACTGTGAATATTAACACTGAGTTAGATCCGTTAAATATTGACTTGCCCAGAAATATCTGTGAACAATAACGGGAATAATCTGTAAATATTACATGAATATTAACAATGATCATCTGTAAATATTACACAGTTCCAGAGATGTACTGTGAATATTAAACATCTGCAAAAGACATTCTCTGAACATCAACAGTCACAAAGAAACATCGTGTGAATGTGAACACTCTGGAGTATATTCTGCGGATAACTTTGCAGAAATACTGAGAATAAAGTATTGATACACTTAACGTGTAAATGGTATTGCATGATCCAACTCCTGCCCTGTGAATGTATTTCCCAGATTATTCCACTGCCCATTTGAAACAATTGCTGGAGAAGGCAGAAGCAATTGCAGGACGGATGCTGAGATTCTCTGTCTTCTATCGGAACCAGCACGAGGAATATTTTGAATACATAAGGTATGTTTATACCTATGCCTAATCGACTCACACCTCTGAACACAGCCTTGCTGTCACCAACATGTCCTATTCCCATCTCTGTAACTCTGCCTGCCTCCTGCCTGCCCATGTCCATCTGCTGCAGGAACACTCCTTCGTGCCAGGGGTAAGTGCAATGTTTCAATATTCTCCTGGCAGGACTCGTGACTTACACAATCATAAAAAACTCTGCAGTTCCTGTCCTAACTTGCACCATGTCCCATTCGTCTGTCAGTCCTGTGTTCAGTGATTTACACAAGCTCCTCGCAGGGTCAAAGATAGAAATCATGGACCAATCCTGACCCCCAAGCACAGCAGCCCCACAAGTATCTACTATTGGGGTCCCATGGACGCCTCCCCTATCCTTTGCCCTGGTTCCTGGACAAGTACAGCTCAAAAGTAAAATTCTCAATCTTGTTTTCATCTCTGTCCCCAGCTATGGAATCCCCTTCCCTGCCCCACATGCCTCCCTGGTTTCTGTACTCCTTCACCTACCCTGATTTTAATCGCTCCACCACTTCCAGGATTGAAGCCCTGGAATTCCTACTCCGTGTCATTGTATCACTCTGCCTCTCTTTCATCAGTTAAATGACAACCTCTTCAACAAACTGTCAAACATCTAAACCCCATTCTCTCCATATGATACAATGTCAAATTTAGTTTGATTATATTCCTGTAAAACACTGACAACCAGAAGTTATTTTATGTCTCAGAGCAACATTATCAAACCAAAAATTACATAAAGGCCTGCAAAGAGATATTTTGTCAACTGATTAAATATCCTTATCCTTAAAATCTCCTGATCTGGTCAATGTCAATTTCCATTTAATTAAATTTTATTATGTTGAAGGTGGCATTCAAAGGGAGGTTAATGTTGTTGTAGTTATAAACCCATCAATTCAGATCCCAAAGTTTCAGCTGTCTTTTTGTGGCAGAATGTCTGGAAATGGCATGCTACTCTGTATCTAACCCCATGCTGTCCCTGTCCTGGTACTATTTAATGGGAACAGTGTAGAGGGAGCTTTACTCTGTATCAACCCCGTGCTGTCCCTATCCTGGGAATGTTTGATACGGATAGTGCAGAGGAATCTTCACTCTGTATCTAACCCTGTGCTGTCCCTGTCCTGGGAGTGGTTGTTGGGGGACAGTGCACGGGGGGGGTGGGGGCTTTGCGCTGTATTTAACCCTATGATGCCCATGTCCTTAGAGTGTTTGAAGGGAGCAGGTCTATGAAATGATGATCTGTTCTCCACCTTCTGTCGGATGCTCCTTATGTTGGGTGGGGTGTGGGTTTAGGGGAGGGGAGCAGCCACCTCACTTGCAGTCTCTCTCGTTTCAGGACACACCACAACGGTGTCATGCAGCCTTACCTGAAGGACAGCAGCGGCAGCCACGGCTCACCAGTGAATGGCACGCTGCATGGAATCTTCTTCAGCTGCAACACTGAGTTCAACACCGGAGAGCCGCAGATGGACTCGCCGTACGGTCGGATACGGTTCCGGGTAGACGCTGAGAAGCTCTTCAACCCCGGCACCAACCTGTACTTTGCTGACCTCTACTGCATGTACACCGCCTACCACTATGTCATCCTGGTGCTGGCGCCCAAGGGCTCCGCTGGCGACCTCTTCTGCCGTGAGCGGCTCCCCCTGCTGGACAGCGCCCTCAACCCCTTCCTGACCTGCACCCAGGACCCCGAAGGCCAGCTGGTCTTCCACCACGCCCAGGACCTCATCTTGGAACTGATTTACACCCAGCCGCTCAGCCTGTCCCTGGGCACCCTTGGCGAGATTGGTGGGCACCAGCTCATGAGCCTCTCCACCGCTAACGCCAAGAAGGATCCCAGCTGCAAGACTTGCAACATCAGTGTCGGGCGTTAGAGTCAGCGACGGCAGGGGAAATGGGGTTGGGGGGTGGTGAGGGTTGGGGGAAAATGTGTGGGAAAAGGGAGGGGAAAGGAGACTAAACCAGCATCAGAGCCACTGTGAATAAAACAGCCTTTTTTTGGTGGTGGGGGGGGAAGAGGAAGGAGGTGATCAGTGATTGGAATAGTCCTTCTTCCTCCCACCTCCACCACCCTGAAATATACTATAATTCCTTGTCACCCAGAGCAGAAACAGTCACGGGCACGCCATGGGGTCAGACGTATCAACAATCATTCAGAGACGTCTAGGTGGTAGACAGGGGCACTGAAGTGTCCACATCCATATGGCGCTAAGCTACCAGGCATGGATGTTCTCCCATTAGCACATGGGTCCACCTCTGTCCTAAATGTCAGGGTACCCGGTCTTAAGGCAACTGTGCAGCACAAAACACTTGAGGTGCCCTCGCATTTACACAGGGTGGTCAGCCCATTCACTCAAGAGCACAATGCAGACAGCACAATCGATCTCACTATTGAAGGTGACACCCCTCAACCGCCAATTTCCACTCTCTGCAACATCCTGTTCCCTTCTGTTCTTCTTGCGAACTTTTGAAATAATTTGAGCAAACATTCCAGCCATTGACATGTTCAATGTGATGAGCACAATGTAGCGAAGTCCCACCTCAACCCATGAGACTGAACGCACCACTTGTCCCTGGTTTTCCATTGAATGATGATATGGAAGATCAGAGAGACTCGCTTACTTACCAGGAGTTGTGCTGACCTGGGGCTGGATCTGAAACACCCCCCAACACCAGTTAGTCCCAGCCCATCTCCCTGTCAACTCTCCATTGCTGGCAGTCCTGGAGGATTTTTCATGCGAACTCCCTGTTTCCGACAAGCCACTTCCCTCAGTCTAGAGTCCCGCCTCTCACCTCTGATGTTTTTAAAATAGCAGGATGCTCAATAATTCAAAAAGACACACAATTTATGAAATGCCCAGGTGATTCACACGATCCACCACCACCACCGCCTCCCCCCACCCCGCACCATTTGTTTGAGGTCCAGGAGATTAACTTTCCTGTTCCTTTTCACACCACACTTCCCTACCTGCTGGCAAAATGTAGCCACCTGACAGAAAGGGCAATTCAATATGTGATCACGCTGAGGATCAAAGGAACTCGAGGAGGCCACTCAGCCCTTCCAGCCTGTTCTACCATTCAGTTCGCTCACACCTGGTCTGTATCTTAACTCTATTTATTCCCCAATGTTCCGAGCTCTTTAATATTCCTGTTTGACAAATAACCATCAATCTCAGCTTCAAAGTTTCCAACTGAGTCCCTGCCTCAATGTTCTTTACAGTTTTATGTTCCTCTTTGTATAAAAGACACACTTCCTGACATTAAAGCTCAGTATGGCCTAGGTTTAGTTTTAAAGGTTTGCCCCTTGTTCTGGAATGAGCCCTCCTGCCTTCAAAGGCCACAGTTTCTCTCTATTGACTCCCTTGATCACCTTGAAAAATCATTCAGCAAAAGGCAGGTTCTCACATAACTACTGTATGCATTAAATAAATGCTGCCCCATTCCTGCGACCATTTATGACAACTACTCACTTGGCAGGGCTGAAAGGAAGAGCAAATCGAATTTTGGGTCACCCCAGTGGGCCCAGCACATCGAGCAGCAGGTTGGAAGTCCAATAGCCAGCCCCCATCGCTTATTAAACGGGGAATAGCCCAGGATGCCAAGCCAGTGAACTGTAGAAATGACAGAGAGAATTCTATTGCATGTGCGGTGACAGAACAAATTTGAATGGAAACAGGGGACAGTTATACCAGGGGTTTCCAGTCCAAAACAGGCATCAGCAAAGATTGCAGTTAATCTTTAGGGTTACTGTCAGACACTGCCATCCAGTGGCCACAAATGGATGTACCTGCAACTTAATCCCATAACAACATTTGCAGGTAAAAAGCTGGGGGCTGATCACCTCCTGTGGTGGCCTTGTCCACCCTTTACCAACTCACATTTCCTTTGCACCCCCAAGTGCACCTTTCCTGGTGTCCCGCCCAATAACTATACGTTGCTCCTGACCAATATTTATCCTTCAGCCACCAGCAGCAGAAACAGATCTAGTTACTTGATGATTATGTTGTTTGTAGGAGTCAGCTATGTGTGTTTCTCTCATAACAACAGTCACCACACATCAAAAGCTACTTCATGGGTACGAAAGCGCTTTGGGGAATCCAATGATTGTGAGAAGTGCTATACAAGTGCAAGTCTTTTCTCGTCTGCCGTCTACCATCTCCTATTCTCCACACCATCCACTCTGTGCATATGCATCTTGTCTGTGTATATCTCTCCCCCAGTCCTCATTCCATTGATTCTCTACCATGTCTTCCAGTACCCCTACACCTGGCAGCTGTGGCTCCACACATGCTCCCTCACCACCAAGTCTTTGCCTGGTTTCTGCTTCTCGAAACACCATCTCCTCCCTGTTCCGTTCCCTCCACTCGCTCTCTAAATCCAGTCAGGAAGGAAGCAAGTACACAGCCCAGTAGTGTGTCTGAATTCTAAATGCATCCTCCTTTCATTCTCTTCCTCATGAGATTATATTCTATGCTCAGAATTCCACAACTTCTTGCATTGGGCTTGGCCACGAGGCTGGACCTTGTAAGCAAAAAGGCTGGCCGAGCTATCACCCATTCAATCCATACTGTTCAAGCCTCATGTTGGGATGGATGTCAGCCTTTAGGGTTCATTGATCAACAGTAACTTGCAGTTGCAAGGTGCCTCATAGGAGTACTATGAGATGGCAGAGATGAGCGCAAAGCCAGAACAGAAGATACCACGATGGGCCAAATGGTCATCTTCTGCACTGTAGCATTCTACAGTTAGGACACGTGACCAAAATCTCAATCAAGGAGCTGCCTTATGGAAGGGGAGCAAGGTAGGCAGGTGCAGCAGTGTAGGGAAGGAATTCCAAAGCTCACCACCCAGGCAGCTGAATGCACAACAGCCAATGGTGAGCCAAAGGAAACAGTGGGAGGCTGGAAACAGAGATGCCAGGGGGTCATGGGGCTGGAGGAATAGTGGTGGAGGGAGCCAAGGGTTAGAATTTTGAAACTGATCTCCTCCATAAAGTAACAGTCATCAAGAAACAGCAATCCTCGCTGCAAAGCGTAGGCAAGATGAGAAATCAGAAATCAAAGATAAGATGACATAAGTCTGTGGAGACTCAGGAAAAGAGTGAGACAGAGTGGAAGGGGGTGCTTTGAGTATTAACATAATGAATACATAAAGTTGCTGGTTGGACGATAATCTCATGCAGCACAAAAACATGTTAGGAAAGAAAGACCAGAGACTTGTTTTGCCCAAGAAGCAGGTGATACTGAAGGACCTGCTCCAGGATCATCCCAGAAAGTCCAGGGATTAAAAGCGAAATTCCAGGTCACTACTGTGAACAAAACTGAGAGGAAAAAAAAAAGTTGGTACATCCAAAAAATGTGTGGTTTTCAGAAATGAATTCCTGGAACACTTTCACCTATTAACCATATAAAGACAGGGGTGATGAGGAAGAGGCTGCTTGATCTAAATTCATCCATTGACACTGGAAAAGCAGAGTGCTGAGAGGACAGACCAAAGATGGGGTTGGGATGGGACAATGGGAACAATATGGCAAGCAACATGTCCAATCAGTTGGCAATCAGATTTCCAAAGGCCCTCCTGAAATAGTATTAAACCTTGGGTCAACAATCACTTGAATGATGAGTGTTGCTCCAACAACACCTGAGAAGTTCAACACCATCTAGGACAAAGCAGCCCGCTTGATTGACACCACATCCACAAATATTCACTCCTTCCACCACTGATGCTCAGCTGCAGCAGTGTGTGCCCTCTAAAGATGCAATGCAACAACTCACCAACTGTCCTTTGAAACTACCCTCCAAACCCACACTTTCTACTACCTAGACAGCAGATGCACAAGAACAACACCACAAGCAAGTTCCCCTCCAAGGTACACACCATCCTGACTTGGAAACGTATTGTCGTTCCTTCACTGTCACTGGGTCAAAATCCTGATACTCCCTCCCTAAGAGCACTGCGTGGGTTTCCCTTCAACACAGGGACTGCAGCAGTTCAAGAAGGCAGCTCACCACCACCTTCTCAAAGGTCAATTAGGGATGAGCATCAAATGCTGGTCCAGCCAGCAACGCCCACATCCCATATCATACTTTTACAAACCCACTCACACATTCCATCCTATTCAGGGACTAAATCCCGAATGTGACGACCTTAATGGAACTAATGCTGCCTTAGGCTAGACTGTGTGGGGAGTTTAGGATGGTCCAGTAAAGGCGGGGAGGTCTGTTCAATGTTTAAGTGTCAAAGTAATTGCACCATACCGAGGCAGAGGAGTGACAGGCAGCTTTCACAAATCCGCAAAATGTTTTGCTTCAAACAGTTCTTCATGTTAGCCAGCTCCGTTGTGCATGAAAAGAAAATTTAATGCTGTGTTCAGGTGAATCTGTCTGCCTGTTGCAATTTGTGCTATGTGTTTCTATGCAAGCTAATATTATCAAGCAGAGCAAAGCTTGTGCTGCACGCAAAGTTTAAACTCAATAAAAGCTTCAGCAAAGGCCCTGTGTCTGAGCACTGATCATTTTCCTCACCTCAACCCAACACAGCCCCTCACTTGTAACACTGTCTTCTGTCTCCGACCCCTTCTCATCCAGACACCCTTCCATCAAACTGCTCCCTCCACCCCTGAGCTTGCGCTGTTGTGTTCGGTTCTGGACAACAGATTTCAGGAAGGATCTGTCTATGTGAGGGCATGGCCCAGTCAGCCCTGAGAGGCAATATGTTACTAGTTGAAGGTACTGGCAAGCTCTGGATGTCAACAGGCCTAGGAGGAGCCAGGAGAGGACCTTCTTGAAAAGGATAATGTGCCGTGATGTGAAAGGTCAAGCCTTCTCCTACTGCTTGCTAACACTTTGTATGAGGTTTACAAGCATGGTACCAAGTAGCAAGTTTTGGATTTGTGGAGAGTCTGGAGAAGGTGGAGTCATTCTCTTAGAACAGAGAAGTGTGAGGGAATATCTGACAGGTATTCAAAACTTTGTAGCATTTTGATACAGCAGAGAGGGAGAAAAAAATGTCCTTGGCAAAAGGGCCAGTATCCAGTAATAATTATGAAAATAGAGAATAGGCTGAGGCTATTTTCCCTGGAGCATCGGAGGCTGAGGGGTGACCTTAGTTTATAAAATCGTGAGGTGAATGGATAGGGTGAATGATCCAAGTCTTTTCCCCAGGGTAGCGGAATTCAAAGCTCGAGGGAGTAAGTTTAAGGTGAGTGGTGAAAGATTTAAAAGGGACCTAAGGGGCAACTTTTTCACGCAGAGGGTGGCTTGTGCACGGAATGAACTGCCGAAGTGGTGGAGGTGGGTTCGATTACAACATTTAAAAGGAATCTGGATGGGTACATGAATAGGAAAGGTTGAGAGGGATCGGGGCCAAATGCTGGCGAATGGGACTAGATTAATTTAGAATATCGGGCCAGCATGGACGAGTTGGACTGAATGGTCTGTTTCCATGCTGCGCATCTCTTAGACACTTAGGCATCATATTTTTTAAAAAAAACCTGCGACCATATTGAAGAGGACTACAGTCGATATGTGAAGCTGAACACTGCATGGCAACACCAACAAATACAGATTTATTCATTGTGTTTGCGGGATCTTGTGCTCAATTTGGGTGCACTTAATTGAAGTATTGATTTGTTAGCATGTCAGCTTTTTGAGAAATCTGACTCTAGCCACTGTCTCTCACCATCCCTGCAAATTCTGCCTCTGTCGAATGCAGGAGATGCTCACACTAATTAATATCTTGTGAACGAGCCAGGGATCTTGACCTTTTACATACCCAGGAACTCTCACCTGGCCAGGTCAGTGGAGGAACAGCGACATTGATTCTAAATAACACAAATCCAAGTACTGAACCATGCAGTACCCCTACTGGTTACAGCCTGCCATTGGGAAAATGGCCCATTCATCCAGCTGTCAGTTTCCTGTCTGTTAAACAATCCTCAATCATAGTATAGATGCAGTAAAGGAGGAAGCCATTTGTTTCTTTGTGCCCATACCAGCCAAGCACAGCATGGTACCCCCAACCCCATCAGGAATAATTTTGTGATACTCTACAGTGTGGCACTATATAAAGGTCATTAAATGCAGAAGGGATTCAGTCAGCCCATGCCAGCTCTTTGTAATGTAATCCAATCCTATTTCCATGCCCCCTCCCCAGCTCTCTGTGGCCCCAAGAATTTATTTTCAATTGCAAATCCCAATTTGTTCTGAAATCATTCATTGTCTCCATTGGCAATGCCCTCATGGGCAGCGTGTCTGTCTCTTTACCACTCTCTGCTGAAAGAAAATCTTCCTCACAACCCACCCACATCCCTCGACCCTTATCTAAACCTGTCATTATCTTGTACACCTCGATCAATCACCCACCTCATCTGCCTTAGCTCCAAGAAGTACAATCACCACCCCTTAAATGAGTGCTTTTCAAAAACCTCAATACATTGCAATCACTGTTCCACCTTTACTGACTGAACAAGCTCACTGAAGCGTCAAGTATTATCTCTCTCTCATAAATCCTGCCTAATCATACGGTGATTTTTATACGATGTGATCTGAATAAGGTAGTTTTGATTGAGATTTCATACCCGCAGAGATTTACTTTGGAAATAATTGTAAGTGAAACATTCTACTAAAAAAGCCAACAAGATATCTGAACAATGTTAATTAGAAGTCAAATCTAATTAAATCTGAACAAGACTCAAGCGTTTTAGCCAACAGAGGCTTTCAGATACATTATCAATGTGGAAATGGTCCAAAACATTCTTTGGTCTCCCCCCTTCAATTTCAGCAGCTGCTATATTTGGAGTCTGCCAGTCTCAAGTGAAACATACTTAATTTTTCACTTTAGCATAACTGTTCAAATTCAGAGAAGGGCCTACACCCACAGTGCAAAGCTGAGCCACTGTACTCTGACAGCACAGAATGAGGCAACTCTGGGCACAATGTTGAAGGAATTAATCCTCAGCATTCACTTAGCAGCTACAAGTTCACTCTGGCTTAGCTTCATTTGCATTTAGAGCTCTTGCATCTCAGGCAGTGCATGCATGCTGCCTCGATTCTATAAAGGCACTTGTCAATGCCCCATAGCGCAGTCAGGTCTGCAAGTCACAAGGCCTGGGATCAGTGGCAAAGTTTTACATTTGGACTGAGACACTGTTGGGAAGTAATAGAGGATGGTGTGCTTACTGCAAGGGACTCAGTGTAGTGACTAGTAATACAATTCAACGTGTGACAATCTAAAGGCAGGCAAGGCCAGTGAGAGAAAGATTGTAGGAGGGTGCTGCTAAGGAAGAGGAGGTGTGTTGAGTGCCCAATGCTATTTTGGGGAGCAATATGCCATGTCCAGATGTGCTTTTATAAATCAAAGTGAGCGATGCTGATGTCGGGTCTGGCTGTGGAACTTCTAGGGGAGGGCAAGTGGGGGCTTAATTCAGGTCTTTAAGCACTGCATGGTCCATATCATGGAAGGGTGTGGTTTTGTCCTTCATTTATGCTGAATTCTCCCTAGATTTCCACAAACTTCAATCCAGGAATTTTCAATGGAGACTCCAGAAGACAAAGACGGCTTCAAGCAAGCAATGAGCTTGAATCTTGATAGAAAACTGGATGGAGCCACAGGAACCTTACCTGGGGCTCTCCCATCCTTTGGCATTGCGTTCAGCTCCATCACATGCTGGTGCTCTTGTTGCATTGGGTAAAGTGCATGTTGATATTTCAACATATACCTTGCTATCATCTCCATTTAAACAGTGCTGCAATAGACAGAAATAAAAAGCAAACACTCCACCTTTGAAACAAAATCAGGTGGGGCCACCCAGGGTCACGTGATGTGCTAAAAAGCTACACAACAGAAGCACCTGCTGATGGACACATCTTGCACAGTGTTTTTGCTAATATGAACAGTACGTAGTTAATATTCTGAACTGATCATTTGGTCAATTTGCATTGTTATTTTGACATTAAAACAGAGGCTCCATGTGGGGCTGGGGAAATATGAAATATGTCAAGGCATTATTGCAAGCAACAGCATGAGGAATCTTCCCAGTGTTCTGGTCAATATTCAGCTCCCAATCAACATGACAAATACAGATCATTCCGTCTGTGGGAGATGGTGGTGTGTGAATCTGTATGCTGTGCTTACTACAACAGTCACAACAGTTTAAAATGCTTCAAAGCAGGCGTGTCCTCTTGCCCATGGAGTGGCTTCAGCCCAGGCCAGTCTGAAATCATTCACTGTCTCCACTGGCAACACCCTCATGGGCAGCATGGCAAAAACAAGACAACAAAACAGGGAACAAATGCAAAAAAGAAAAAGCTGCAGCATTTATTTTTATTGGGGCTTCAAAGAATGAACTTTCAAAGTTTATCGGACTAAAATCGGCACGATCACCTGGTGCGCATTCACACCTACCCCCTCCGCTCCCCCCACCCCGCCTGACCACACCAAACCAGGCCAAATCACAGCTTTTCAGTCTACTGTCTGCCAATGCACTGCCCTAATGCATCACAGGCAGGCAATCCCCGTCCAAGGCTCGGCGTGGTTGGAGGTAATATTTGTGGTGATCTCAGGGATGTCAAAACCAATGCTGAACTGTTAAAATCAGCAGCATAAGTTAACCAACTTGCAGCTCTTGCAATAAACGCTGCTTCACTGATATTTGTCCTTGCAATCTCCACAGACTGAACAGAGGAGATTGCAGGCCTGTCTGTGATAACTTGTGGAAGCCAGCACCTGAACATAAACTTCAAACTGCAGCATTTGTTTGTATGCTACCATATTTTATTGAGGGGGCACTTGAAGTGCCTTCCACATTAGACCCCTAACCTTTCACGGTTGAGGGTCCCCACCCTCCCTCGCCAATGCTAAACACTATTGACCAATGGAGAAAGAGCAGGTAGCTAGCCTACTCCCTACCCTCTGCCAAATAGTGCTCTCACCAGGGAGATGTACAAGGTTAGACAGCACTGATATAGCAGGGGCCGCCCTGGAAGTGCCTGGTCACAGTTTGACACCTCCCTTGACAGCCTAGTACCCTTCGGTGTGGCAGACCAATGGCCTGCTACTTTGTGGCTCATGGTTGCGGTCAAGTGACATCCATCGAATGTCAGTGTGAGAGACAGAGACAGAGACAGAGAGAGATAGAGACAGGAGTTTCACAGAAGTCCAGGGGTCAGTACAGCGGGCAGCTGCACTGACTCGTCTTTCAAGCTGTTTGAAAGAAAGCTATGTACGCCCATGAAAAGGGGATCATACTACAGCTTCCGGTAGTCTTCCCGAAAGGAATCTCTCACAACACTGAGTCCTTTTTTTGTTTGAAAACACTGCAATACTGAGTCGCTTGGCGATTCCCAGTCATTCGCTGCACTTGAAGCATCACATATCATAATACAAACGAGTCATTTCAGCTGTTTTTTTTTCATTTAAAGTGCTGAAATTTTGGAAATGGCTATGTTCCTCGTGGGAGAATTTTTACAGTACGATTAAAAAAAAGAAATTTGCAAATTCCCAAGTCCCTTGGTTCGCCTAGGGTTCAGATCATTTCCTCAAGTGAAGAGTGTCCTGGAACTTGGTGCTGGTGTAACGTGCGTGGAACCCCTTCTTGTTAATGGTGTCATCCGTGTGGAAGCGAATCATGATAGAATCCCCGGCAGAATAAATTTCCTCAGGAGGCTGCAACAGAAAATGTTGACCCATCAATAGCAGACTACTGTTGGTATATAACTGCACCTACACCCACTCCAGTTTTTACTGTCCTGTTTACTCAATGCTGCTGCTGTCTCCAGTGCTCCTCCTTTAGTCCACCTGGTAAGATAAAGGAAGGCAGGTAAAGATCACTGATACCCCATTTGGGAGTCTCAGCAATTTATTGTCAGCAAGATAAACTCAGTTGACTGGGAGTCTGAGCAAACCTGCTGCACTGTCCCTACTGTCCCTCATTTAGCCGACTCCAAAAAGATTGCGTGTGTCGCTGTGTTCAAGCATGTAATTGACCTTTCCTTCATTTTTTCATGGGATGTGAGTGGCGCTGCGAGGCCGCAGTCTGCTACCCATCACCAACTGCCTTTGAATGGAGTGCCTTGCTGGGGCCATTTCAGAGGGCTGCTAAGAGTCAACCAGACCACTGTGGGGCTGGAGTTACATTGAGGCCAGACTGGGTAAGGATGGCAGATTTCCTTCCCTCAAGGACATTAGTGAACCAGATGGGTGTTTACAACAATGACAGTTTTGGAGTCATGTTACTGAAACTAAATTTCTATTCTAGGTTTTTTAAATGATTTGAAATTTCACCAGCTGCCACAGTGGGGTATTTGCAGGCATACATTGGTCTTGTGCTGCACAGTGTAGTGTTCCCACTTATGAGCTAGAAGCTCTGGGTTTAAGGCCCACTCCAGGACTTAAAGGTCACCATGTTCATAACATGGCCAGGCGGGTTAATTATCAACTTATCAATCTTTCTGATACATTTATGGCAGGTGATTAAAATGGGAGAGCTGCCCAGTCAGCCAAGCTCTGTCTCTGGGGATAGGCCTGTGTCAGGAAACACTAGCTGCATAAACAAGGATGAGTGCAAACCTTCTTTGCCTCATGCACCAGGCAGCTTCAAAGTATGTGTGCTTGTACACATATCTGTGAAATCTTATCTGCGCACTTACCTCACATTCAGATGTGCTGTGTGCATATGAGCATATGAACAACTATAGACTAATGCACATACATGGATAGGTGCTAATGTCACAGTGTGAGAGTTTGTATGCGAGTACATTTATGTATGTGAGTACACGTATGTCCTCACACGAGTGCATGCCCAAAGAGCAGTTTACCCTGCTCTTTGTTCAGAGATCAGCTCATGGATGATGTGTTGAGTGAAGGGCATATGCAGACAAGCCTCCCACCCACGGCAAGCATACACTTCCCAAAGGCACCGTATAGAATTTTAAGTGTAGGGCAAGGGGTGGGAAGAACTGCAAACAATGAGAGCAGAAAATGAAGATCAGAAGGGGGCTGCACTGCAGCTGACATCAGAATGCAAGGAAACATGGATAAAAGTTTCGTCATTCCTTCCACAGGTCAGGGATTTGGCGATGGGATGCTATTCAGGGTTAAAAGGGAGATGGCTGGACCCACTCGGTGGAGGTGGTTGCTTTTGGCACTTGTGTGGCACAAATGTAGCCTGCCACTTATTTGTCCAAGACTGAATGTTGTCCAGGTCTTGCTGCATCTGGGCTCTGGTTTCTAGGATGGTTGGCAGGTCCATGCTAAACTGGGCTGGTTTCATAGTGTTGGGACAGAGAACCATAAAGCATCAGGAAATAGCTGAACAGACACTGTGAGCGCTTACCCCGGAGCCACAGAACCTGCCCAGCCTTGGGGCAGTGTCATCTGAGCCATCAAACAACTCCATGTAATCGTAGCCACAGTCTGCCTCCTCCTCGATCTCGAAGGTCTGAAATATCAGCTCAACCCCGTAGCCCTCCTCAGCCCGGATCACCCACTGGCAATCAGCTCCTCCAGGGTAATTGTTATCACCAAACTGCGAGTGAGAGTACAGGTCCTTGGTTTTCACTTCGGCCTTCAGCTTGCCCCCACATTCTGCAGAACAAAATACTGCGTATAACACTGTTTCCTGGATAGAAACTTCCCAAGATAGTTAACTCCTCAACTGTATCACTTGCTCCAATGCCATTGCGCTATTTATAATTTGTTACTTTCCTTCACTAGACAGCAACACGATCCTCCCCAGCTTGGACTACATCCCGCTTCGTCAGGGCTGTGTGTTCACCTTCCTTCAATTTACTGTTCTTATCTCAATGGGTTGCACTTCACGCAGGGAAGCTGGGGAAGACTCAAGGCCCATGGGGTAACATATATAAGGGTGACACCAAAACATTGCTGATCCGTCAGAGGCGCTGTCTTTCAGCTGAGACCCTAATCCAATGTCCTGCTTGCCTTTCAGGCACCCCAGGGCAGCAAGTCATCTAGTTAATTATCTACCAGATTTTAGTACATTGAAATGAACACAGCCTTCCCTGCATTACAAAATTGACATCACTTCATTCTGCTTGATGTTATTAAGTACATTTGCTGCTTAAGGCTATCAAGGTTTTATGGCATAGGAATGGCCATTCAGTCTATGCTGGTTCTTTGTACAGTTTTCCAATCCACCCCATCACCCACATTACCTCTGCAACCAACTGGTAGTGGGGAATGGTGCTGCAGCATTCCTCTAGTATTTTGACAAGATGACTATCCATGCATCAGGTTGCAATGTTACTAGATTGCAGGGGTGAAGTGAGTGTGGATTCACTATTAAATTCAGTCCTCTCCTTAGCCAACTAATACTTAAACTAAAAGTCAATGCATAGCAACCAGCATTAGGAGCCAGCCCAGCTTTCCATGTGGTTCATCAGTTCTGACTCCACACCATCCCACCAGAGCTGCTGGGAGCCCATTATTTTACAGCTTCGTACAGCTCCGAATTGCTGCAGCTCCAATACAAGTGCTTGTGGAAAAGTCAACTGCTGTGCTTAAACTTGGATGCTTGCCCAGAAATTAAGCCTTTGCTGACTGACTGACATCCTCCTCACTGTGGCTAAAACTTGTTATAAGCTCCTTTTCTCAACTCCAACCAAAAACTCACATTTAGTCTGAGAGGACATTGCTAAATGCATAATTTCAAGACTGCAACCTATCTGCATGGGTGAGATGACCCAGGGCGAAGCAGAAAAGACACAATGAATAACGTGTATGAACGCCCTTCAGTAATTCCATTTACCAGCACTTTCCAAAGCAGTTCAAATGAATAAAAGGAATTATCCGTTCTCTGGTTTGGCTTCAAATCATGACAATTCAAATAACTGGAGCGATGCATACGGTAATAGTAGACATTTCTTACCTGAGGTGTGAGTAGCTTCAAAGCCTTTTTTCTGTACAGAGTTGTCAGAGAAGAATTTAATGAACATCTTATTGAAGGTGGAGATGAGAGGCTCTGGCTTCTTACTACCACAGAATCGGCCAATAACCTTCGCTTTCGAGTCTTTGCCATCGTAAAGCTCCAAGTGATCATAAGCACACTCCTGATGCTGTTCAATATCCAACTCATTAAATGCCTTCAAAACAAAAGCAAAGAACTGCATGTTGCCCAAGGTTCAAAATTCCAAGTTTCAATACTCCATGTACAAGTCTAATCTCAGAAGTCAGAAGGCAATGGGGAGATCTAATAGATGCATTCAAAATAATGAAGAATTTTGAGAGAAGTAAATCTACAGAAAGCATTTCCAATTGGTGTTTGGTAAGCAGAACTTGAGCAATTCTGAAACAAACCCAAAAAGAAACTCACTTGCTAACCAGTTTGTACAATCTTCTCAGCTGTATTCCCTTGGGGTTTGGCATTCTTGCAATTGTGTGTTGATGAGCACTTCAGGAAAAATTTCGACAACATACTGCTCATTTTTCAGAACTCTCAAACTATTTCCAAGGGCAGGAGTGTTGATAACCAGGAGGCAGAGATTAAAGACAACTTGACATAAAGTTAAGCAAGATGAAGTTTCTTTTCTCGTTCTACATTATAATTTACGCTATTCTGGAAGCTGGTGCCCAAAAGAATGGTGGAAGCAGATTTGATAATAATTTTCAAAATGGAACTGAATATACTAGTGTAAAGAAGAATGCCATAAGATTTATGGATGAAGTGTAACTAATTGGGAAGACCTATCAAAGAACCAGCATAGACTCAATAGGCCAACTGGCCTCTGATGACTCTCCAGAGGTTCCATATTATGAATAGAACTGGATCAAAATAGTGAGCCATTTGTCACTATGTACGATTCCAATCTGGTCCTTTAATATTGATGATTCTGAACAGGTTTGCATTGGACGCACCTCCTCAATAAGGAGTATTCCTTACCAGTTTAACCCGGTGCCCAGGTGTAGTTGTGATCTCCCAGGTGCACTCCTTCCGACTTGTGTATTTATTGGGCCAGTTGGGGCTGGTGATGGTGCCCGAAACGCTGTTGATCTTGTGTTCACATCCAGCTGCAGTCACAAGGACATAAGATCATACGACTGAAGAACAGGAGAATGCACCTTGAGCCTGTTCTGCCATTCAATGAGATCAGGGCCTTAACTCCACAGTCCCAAACAGCCCCTCTGACTCCCTTGTCGGTTGAGAATCTGCTAAACAGTGTGGAATCTAATTAAAGACCCCACAACTACTCCCTGGGAAACAGGATTCTGAACACTAACGACCATCTGAGAGAAGAACATCTTTCTTATTTTCATCTTAAATGGAAGTCCCCTTTGAAACTGTGCTTTCTAGTTCTAGGTTTCCCCATGAGGGGAAACATCCTCTTGGTGCCTACCCTATCAAACCCCCTCAGAATTTTATACCTTTCAACAGGATCACAGCTTTTATACTCCAAAGAATGTGGCTCCAATCTACTCAACCTTTCCTCGGAAGAGAAGCTTTCCTCTCAGTAATCAATCTAGTGAATTTTCTTTGAACTGTTTCAATGCCAAAGTACGTGAACACTCTCAAAATGAGTGAATGGGAAACAGTCCTGCTTGCTTGTTATAATAGTGAAAGAATGACTGGCAGCCAGAGGCTCTGCTTTGGAAAATACTTGCTTGTTGTGAACAGTGTGGGTCAATGCACATGAGCAACCTTGCAGCAGGCACAAACCATTTGTATCCTGCAACTATGATCCACTGACTGAATTTTGCTGGAGCAACAATCCTGCTTCAATCGGAAGACTCTGCAGGATCGCTTATAGGTTTGAAGATTTTGTCCACTGCCTCCCCTTTGTTTGGAAGCCGGGTGGTGTCAATTCTCACTCCATGAATTAAAACTGTTGCAACATTTCCCACCCAGGGAGTACAGTACTCAGTGGTTCGCTTGCACCACGCAAAGAGTGCAACACTCCCGCTTTACAACAGGCTAGTTTGAGCTCTCAGTGCCCTGCTCTATCTCGTGGGTGTGTTGGGGGTCAAAGGTCACTCACCTTCCTTGCAATCATGCTTGTTCTCATGAAGCATGAAACCGCTGCGGCACTGACACGTGTAACTCCCAAAAGTGTTGACGCACTCATGCTGGCAGCCGCCGTTATCCTTTGAGCACTCATCCTTGTCTGGAGGGAGAGAAGGCAGAGAAGCTCAAAGTGAAGTCTCCACAGCTCGGACATAGTCTAAAACTTTATGCCCACAAACGGTCACCCTGGGAACTCTGCCCCTCTGTCTAGTTGGTCCCCATTCACTGTAACTTCCTTGTTGTCCACTGACAACAGAAACCCTCAGTAAAGGCACATTACGGCAAAGTTATTCTGGCCCTGATCTCTCATCTGGGTGCACAGTGTCTTCATCAAACAATCCCAGCACAGATACAGGATGGAGTTAGATGCAGAGTAAAGATCTCTCAACACAACATCAGAAATTGCTGGAGAAACTTAGCAGGTCTGATATCTCTGGAGAGAACGCAGAGTCAATGTTGCGGGTCCAGTGACCCTTTTTCAGAATTGATTGTAGCTAGGAAACAGTGTTATGTATGCTGAAGACAGGAATCGTAGAAAATCCCTACAGTGCAGAAAGAGGTCACTCGACCCACTGAGTCCACACTGACCCTCCAAAGAACATATCAGTCGGACCCAGACCACTACACTACCCCATAACACCCCACTTGCCTGTAATCCACCTCGCCTGCATCTGTCTGGACACTACAGGCAGTTTATCATGGCCAATCTACATCTTCAGACTGTGGAAGGAAACTAGAGTACCCAAAGGAAATCTACACGGACATGGGGAGAATGTACAAACTCCACACAGATGATTAACCAAGGCTGGGATCAAACCCGGGTTCCTGGTGTTGTGAAGGCAGCAATGCTAACCACTGAGCCACCATGCTGTATAAAGGTGGGTAAAAAGAGCAGCAATAGGTGGAGATGAAGCCCACAGAGAGTGCAGCGGCTAGGTAGACAAAGGGATGGAAAATGCTGAGCCAGGGAGAAAGAATAGCTGACAACAGGGCCCATTAGTTGTGAAAATTGGTTGGCTGTGAAGAAAGCAGTCTAATTCATGACAGAGCCAGAAGTGTGGGAGTGGATAAAGTTTATGGCAGAAGGCGTTTAGACCTAAAATTACTGAACTTGATATTGAGTCCAGAAGGTTGCAGGGTCCAAGCAGAAAATCACTTGCCATTCTTCCAGCTTGTGCTGAGTCTTGCTGGTGCACTGCAAAAGGCCTGCAACAGAAATACTGGCCAGGGAACATGGTGGTGTGTTGATGTGACAGATAACTGGATGCTTGGAGTCATTTTTGTAGACAGAATGTCGGTGTTCCACAAAGCAGTTATCCAGTCTGTGTTTCGTGAGCAGCAAATGCAATGGATTAGATTGAGTAAGCGCACGTGAATTGTTACTTCACCTGGAAGATGTGTCTCGGGTCTTGGATAATGAGGAGGGAGAACATAAACGGACAGGGGTTACACCCTCTGAGATTGCACTGTTCCATCAAATCTCCTAGGTCTAGTACAGCACGGTGTTACAGATTACAGAAAAATAGCAAAGTAACCAGAGGGAAGATGAGATTTAAACAACTATGGTGATGTGAAAAGTTCTGCCTGAAACAGTGATTTTGCCAAGGGAGAGCAGGAAATATCTGAGAAAGGAAAATTTACAGGGGTCTGAAGAAAGGGCGGTGGAGATTGGGCCTGTTGCTCTCGCCCGCGCACACGGCAGGTTGAATGGTCTCCTCTTGTACTATGATTCAGCAACATGAATAATTTATATGAGCAGGGAAGAGAGAGAGCTGTTAGTCACAAACCACACTGTGCAAAATCTGACGTGTGAGTCATTTGGGTCTGGATCCTAAAGGGGGCAGTCCTGTCCTTCATTCCATCATTTGTGTTTATCTGCTGCAGTGTACTTGCCTCTGGTTCTACTCTGCCCTTGAAAAACAGTGACACTTTAAGAACATCACTTCTTCATCTACTTGCTACCGAATGGGGCACATTTTCATGGTCAACAGGAAGCCACATGCCCCCTCATGGTATCTCCACCAAATACTGAACAAACTGACCAAGTCAAATGGAACAAGAGATATATACACAAGCAATGTACCACAGCAGGGATCGGCTGACAATCTAACTGGGTTCCAGCAATCCTCTGGCCTGACACCCCACTGAGATCTGTTATCCCCTCCAGCCCTACACCCTTCCAAGATCTATCACCTACTCCAGCCCAACAACCTTCTGTGATATCCGCAACCTCCTCCAGCCCTACAACCCTCTGAGGTCTGTCATCTCCTCCAGCCCTACAACTCTCCGAGATCTGCAATGTCCTCTAGCCCTGCATCCCTTCGAGAGCTCTGTAATCTCCTCCACCCCACGTTACTCTGAGACCTCTGTGACCTCCTCCAGCCCTACACTCCTCTGAAACTGTTCTCCTTCCAACCTGTGAGGACGTAGTTCACATACCAGAGAAGAAATGGGCCTTGAAACCTTTCTTGGAGACGGTGTTGTCCGATTTAAACTCTATCCGCATGTTGTTGTACTGGGACGTGATCACCTCCGGCTGCTCTGCACCGCAGAATTTGCCATGAAGCTTGGAGTCAGCAGAGAGGCCACTGCGGACTTCGACGTAGTCATATTTACAAACCTAGAAATAAACAGACCGTGGACAAATCAGACTGACACATGATCTATCACATCAATAGACAGAATATATTATCAACAGAAGAGATCAAATTGGATCAATTCACCAAGCACAACAGCTTCCAACACAGATTACTTTTACCGCAGGGATACCAATCATTGACTTAAAAAGGCATTATACAGCATCTAACGCCAAGTAACACAACATCCCCAGTGTAACCCCCATCCCATCCTGACTGAATTCCAACATGGTAAGGGGTGAAAGCAGTTTCTTCTCACTTAGCTCAATGTCTCATGTACCTTTATAAACTGAAACAAGTGCAGAAGTCCCAAAGCACTTCACAGCAATACTATAAAATATGACACTGAGTGGTGATCACAAGCTTGCTGGAGGAGGTGGGTGTTAAGGATTGTCTTGGAGAACAGTGTGATGCAGAGATGGAAAGGCTTAGGGAAGGAAGGGGGGGGGGGTGGGGGGGTGGGGGGAATGCTCTGAGGGTAACTTGTTGGGCTGAAGGGCCTGTTTCCAGAGTGTAAAGATTCTATGATCTTTGATGCCAGAAGACAATGTGTTAAACTAAGGATCCTTATCTGCGAGGGATGTACTGCTGTGCAGCAGTCTTAAAGTTCAGAAGGGGAGTTCTCTCCATGTTCTGATCTATATTTATCCCACAGGCAACATCACAAACAAAAACTGATTAATCTGTTCATCGGTCCCTGCATTTCATACTTCGCCCAGTGACCGCACTTCATTCCACAGTGCATTGAAATATCGGGGATGGTGCAAAGCACTACACAAATGCAGGTCTTTGGGACATCTTGCACTGGCCTTTGCTCTGAGTAAATACTCACATCATTGCCTTCGATCTCAAAGAACTCAAACTGGAGGGAGATGCGATACTGGGTGGGTGCTACGACTTGCCAGACACAGTTCTTGTTGGGTGGGTATTCCTTCGGCCACCCTGGGCTGGTTATGGAGCCATTCAGCTTTGTCAGGAAACCACCACATGCAGCTGCAATTTGTAAAACACCATTACTCCAGTGAAAAGCAGAATTTGCAGCAGAAAATTCTGTTTCCAAACAGAAAATCTTCCAGCTGGGCAAATATATTCCAATTACTATATACCAGAGGGAGGTCTGGCACAAAAAACATTGCAATAATTGAGGTTGGCTTTAACTCCTCCTCGTTTGCAATGCTGTAATATTCCTTATTTCACCATTTCAAGGCTCAGTCACCCTGTTCCCAAATAATTTTGTCCCAGTCTCTCGCCCACGCCAAACATTTCATTTACATTCACGGGCACTCTCAGACACTCAGGCTTCAGGGATGAGCACCATGCCACTTGCTGCTGGTCAACAAGTTCTTCTGCTGTACTTCTGTGGCATCGGAGGGGTTGGCACAACTCTCCTAACCACTAGCCGCATCTTCAACACTCAAGACTAACATCGGACCTGGCATCAAAACATGTAAAGGGCCAAGGGTGCTTTATCCCAGCACGGAGCATCTCAACTCCAGGACGATGGCTGTCTCTGGCCTCAGCTCCTCTCCCTCGCTCATCAGAAACGGCATTGCTCCCCTCCCCTTCTGGTGTCCACGGGATGGGAAAGTATTGGGAACATTGAAGGGCTACTAATCCACAGATCTCGATGCTTGGAAACCTTTCAAATCCCACCATTACAGCTTGGGGAATTCAAATTCAACAAAGTAGTCTGGAATAAAACCCGACCCTCCTTAGTAATAATGATGCGAAAATTACTGGATTGCCCTAAAACAAAATCAGATTCAACTGGGGTAATGGGAACTGCAGATGCTGGAGAATCCAAGATAACAATGTGTGGAGCTGGATGAACACAGCAGGCCAAGCAGCATCTCAGGAGCACAAAAGCTGACGTTTCGGGCCTAGACCCTTCATCAGATGAAGGGTCTAGGCCCAAAACGTCAGCTTTTGTGCTCCTGAGATGCTGTTTGGCCTGCTGTGTTCATCCAGCTCCACACTTTGTTATCTCAGATTCAACTGGTATCCTTTAGGGAAGGATATCTGTCTTCTGTGCATCTCCAGACCCAGAGAAATATGATGGACTCTTAACTGGCCTCTTGGATGTCCCAAGCAGGGCACTCAATTCAAGAACAACTAATAATGGCCCAGCCAGTGATGTCACATCCTCAGAAAGAATTCAAACAAAATCCCTCTTTTTCTCACCTTCGCAGCTTCTCTTGTCATTTGCCAGCTCGTAGCCAGGATCACAGGCGCACTTATAACTGCCCAGTGTGTTAACACAGCGCTGCTCACACCCACCGTTGTCAGGCCGGGAGCACTCGTCCACCTCTGGAATAAATACGGCAAAGAAATCAGTACCAGTTGTCAGCAGGCGGAATCCCCAGTGGCTATATACTGACAAGACTGGATCATTCTGCTTTTCACTGAAGGGTAAAGGACAACTACCCAGACAGAGGTGGAAAGTCCAAAGCAGGAGCCTCTTTTGCCATTTCCACTACTGACAGTTGCCCCAGGTACTTCAGTCTTCTTTACCCTGGATCAAAGGCAGCAATGCTATCTCAGGCAGGCAAACCAACTCCCTGGCCTGGCTGTTGACACTGACATGTGGATTTGCTAGGGAGAAACTGGTGATTCCACATCCACCACACGTGGGGAGAGTTCACCAGTTGAGGCAGAGATGAACGGTATGTTTCAACAGTCACTTTTGCACCTAATGCAGACCCCTTGATGATGCTGAATGCTTTGAAAGGCTGATTCTGCTTCCCTGGCAAGTTCTACACACTCTGTCTTTTCCATGGTATTGTCTTTCACGTCTTGTGAAGTGTCCTTTCAAAATCCCCGATATGCTCTGTGGACTTTAATACAAAATGCTGGGTGCGGTAGACCTTTAATTTTTGTTCTGTAAACTAAGGAGACCTGAATTTTGCAACACTATAATTATTTGTACACTTATAAGTGTGCAATCCTTTAAATATTTTGTGCTTAATTTTTATTTTAATGATTGTCTATAATTATGTCTGTAATTATATCTATTGTTATGTCTATAATGTTGTGTCTATTGTTGTCTATAATTATGATTGCTTGTTTTATTTATATCATCACCACAATTTGGCATCTGCTACCATAATGTTTCAATAATTCAAATAACTTCTTATCAATCTCTGCTCTTCTGCATCAGTGACGCTATTTCTACCCAAGTCCTTCTGCTGTCTCATCAACTTCCTTTTGTGATTTCTGCGTTACTTCCAGTACTTCTTTTTAAATAGGAGGCAAGAACTGCGCATGGGTCTTCAGGTGCAGGCTGACTTATCCAAATTAGTACCATTACTTCAGTACTAATGAATTCTGTACACCTCAAAATAAACCCCATGACTTTGTTTGCATTAGAATGTTTTGTTTCCTTATCTCTACTTTCTAAGATGTAGATGGTGTTTTGTCTTCTCTTACCTAAAGCTGACGTTTAACTTCCCAGTTTACACATTTAAAAGCCTTCCTGACCTCACCCTCAGTGAGCATTTTTGAAAACGCTCAAATAATCTTGTATGTGGTACTTCAATAAAAATTTATTTGAAGTCCATATACATACTGTTCACTGTATTTCTCTACTGGTTCCGTCTATTACCTCCTCAAACTGTAGCATCAGGAGTGTCCCCTTTGAAATGCAGGCTATTTCTTCCTATTTTCTCTTGATCTAGTCAACTGCTCAAATGAACCTTAACTCAAATGCCCTCCACTGCAATTACTAAGGCTTTAAAAAACTTGCCAACAGAATGCTGATTATTACTGCTTAAGCACAAATTGGGAGGGCAATTCCAAATAGTTTCAGAGCTATGAAAGGTAGCACGACAAACATACATGTTTTCTCTAAGGAGTATTTTTTTAACATCTCAACAATCAGAAAGCAATGACTAAAAGCTGAATCAAAACTCTTCAAGCGCAGATCCATGGTCCCTCGAGACTGATGGATGCCACACACATTTTTTAATATCTTAACAATCAGAAAGCAATGACTAAAAGTGGAATCAGTCTGTGTATGCACCTTTGAAGAAGTTTGCGGAGAAGCCTTGTTTGTTGATGGACCCATCAGACACAAATTTCATCCACAGTTTGTTGGAGCTCGACTTGATATCATCAGGTTTGTCATAGCCACAGTAACGGCCAATCAGGGGGCTGTCGTCAGTGCTTCCATCACGGACCTCGAGGTAGTCGTATGCACAGCTATCGTGTCTCTCAATCTGCAGGGAGAATAAAGCAGCTCTGGATTTGCTAAACTTCAGCAATGTGGGTATACACACACACAGAAAAAGCACACTCTATATACACAAGCACAGCTCACGTTATAACACACTATACACATATTTGAACTTCAGACTCAGATGTGATCCACGCATACGGCAGACAGAATCTACATTGAAGCACACTCTCATAAAGTCAATTGGAACAGCATACAGTGCATGCTATGCACACATTTTATGCACACATCTCCAGCATATACATGAAGGCAGTGGTTCCAGAATTAAAGTGGGTGAATGGATGTATTTGAGCAGTTGGTAACTACAGGCTGGAAGCCAGAGATTAAAAAATGATGCAGTGTCTTAAATCCCGAGGTCAATTAAATACATTGAGATGAGCTGTCAACTCTCTAAGCAAGTTACTGCCTGTTATCACTTGTTCAGCATTCTTGAGCAGAACTGGGGCTTATTCCATTAAATCAGTCATGACAGGATCTGGTCTCCACCAACGTACCAAATACTCTTTTCCCTTCTTGGCTACTAATGAAGGAACGGGTTCAGTTTGGTAGCTGCAACAGATTCATGGTGCCATTTCAAAGAACAGCTCGGGAACTCTCCCAGTATCCTGCTCATGATTAAACCCATATCCATTATCATCAAAACAGATGGACCAGTCACTAATACATTGCTGTTAGCAGAATCTTGCTGTGTGCACAACTGCTGCTGCATTTCACTTACGTGTGAAGCTGGCTACAACTCATTGGTACTACTGAACTGGAAATTATGTGAATTTAAATTCAGTCAAGTATTTGAATTTGGAAATTGAGAATTAAGTTAACTCAACCTGACAGCATATGATCTATGGGCTTCCATACAAAATTGAGCGCCTAATAGACCTTTCAGTTTTATGGTGTGAATGAAGGAAGCCTGCATGTTACAACTGAATTCTAGCAGCAGTTACCCCTTACAAAAGGGACAACAAATCTGCAGTGGCAACTTCTGACAAGTGATAACAACAGAAGATCCATTGTGGTGCAGGCACACCCTCTATACCCATCATGGGTCACATGAAGCTGAATAAAGTAGCATTTATAAAGGCAACATGGAAATCAGCGAAAATGTCCAATTCTGAATGAATCGCTGTGATAACCAATAACTCACCTGGCCACGCTGATAACACTGTGAGAGAAGTGGAATAACCTGACTTTGAAAACTGAAGCCTACCTCAAATGATTGAAAGGTAAGCCCCACGTGGAAGCTGTCGGAAACTCTTATCCTCCAAATGCAGATTTTTGATGGCCTGTAGTCATCAGGGTAATTTGGAGACTGTATCTGCCCGAGATCCTTATTGATATCCCCACCACAAATGGCTGAAATTTAAACAGAAAGAAATATAGCACACTCAGCACGGTTTCTGCTGCGGTTTTGCTCGGCCACTATAATTAATCATTACAGAGAGATCAAATGAACACTAAGTGACAGATGGACAAGAAAGTGCTAAACTGGTGAAGCATGACACCCACCCCTGCCAAAGGTTAGTTGGGATTCCTGCTTTTTGATTACAGCAGTGGCCCCTCCTGCGAAGTGCTGAATGAGGAATACTGGACAGACTTAAAAAATAACACACCCTTAACAGAACAACACTATTTTGGCTCAGGTAAGGAGGCAGATTGAAGTCCAATGACCTGGTGTTACCCAGGCCCTCCAGGAGAACAAGGAGGAAGGTGGAAAACTGTCTGGTGTTCAGCCTTAGGCGCTGAGGCAACTATTCCAGCACTACGGGCAACAGACAACATCATCTTTCTGGGATAACAATTCACTAACTCAAAGCACAAACGGAAATTTAAACAACTGGTCACAATGACTTGTCCTATTTTATTCAATTGGCTCGCAGTTTCCCTGATCTGGGATTGCAAAGTCATTCAGGCACAAGAAGGGGCCATTTGGTCCGTAAAATCTCAATCCAGTTTCAAGTTCCATATTCTCCTTGGCCATTATCCCTCTCTGTTTCAACAACTTCTCTTCCAGCCCCCATGCTCAACCCTCTCCTCCCAAAATTCTGGTATTGACAGTGTTCCCTGATTTTAAAAGCTTTACTACTAGCAACCATGCTTTCAGCTACCTGGGTCTCAAGCTCTGAGATCCCGTTGCTAAACCTCTCCACCATTCAGTCTCTCGGTCTCTCTCTCAAACTCTCCCACTCCTCCAAACTAATAATTAATCCCTTTAGAAAGTCCAGAATTGTTCCATTATTTCCTGAGATTTATACCACATTGATGTGTTCAGGCTCAGTCAAATGAAGGTGTGAAAGACGAGATTGATTTTTTTATATTCATTCATGGGATATGGGTGATACTGGCTGGGCCAGCATTTATTGTTTATCCCAAGTTGCCTTTAAGAAGGTGGTGGTGAACATGCCTTCTTGAACTGCTGCAGGTCATTTATATCGGCCCATAGGCCCACAGTGCCAAGAGGGAGGGAGTGCCAAGATTCTGATTCAGCGACATTGAACTAATAGCGACATATTTCAAGTCAGGATGGTGAGTGGCTTTAAGGGAAACGATTTTCACAAAAGCAGGTAAATGGACATGAGATGTAAATGAACCATGACTGAACTGAATTGTGGGACAGGCTTGAGGGCTGAATCGCCTCCTCCTGTTACGGGATCTACATTCAATTCAGAGAGTAAGAGCTGCAGGGTCTGCACATATTACTGGTCACGGTCAATTTGGAGATTACTGCAGAGTCAGCACTGTGCGCAATAGAGGCTAACTATATGCAAGTTCTTGCCCTCAGCACATCATCTTTGTTAAATGCTCCTGGGCTTTCAGAAAGACTCAATTAGAAATAAAGTGAGATGGGCTTTTCAAAATTGACAGCACTCTTTTTAATAGCCTGTGCAAAGAACAGAGCAGCAAACTAATAAGTAAGCCCTTCAGAAAAGTGCAGATATGTTCCATCATTTCCTGGGATTTGTACCACACAGACACATTCCTACCCCATCTGGCATTGAGCTACTTGAACTGCACAGGAAATAAATCTCTATTTTCCTCCTGTTTATGAAGTTAGTTTGATTCTCTCACTCTCCACTAGCACTTGTCTATTCCCTTCCTAATAAACCTCCTCCATGCCTCTTTGGAAAAAAACTTGGATGTTTATTCTTTGCAAATGGCTGATTTTGAACAGTCCACTGAAAGTATAAGTGATCCGCATTCTGCTGTTGCTTCTCAGATACTCGGGAATTAAGCAGATTCTTTCTATGTATTTTTTCATGAGATGTTCGTGTTATTTTCTAGGGTAACATTTACTGTCCATCTCAAGGGTAATTACAGACAGGTAGCAAATGCTAACCTTGACAATAACATGAAACAATAAAAAAAAGGCTTCCCTTCAGCTGCAAGGGTTGTTAAATCATTTTATTTTCAGGATATAGGCTTTTCATTCCACTCTTATTAAGTGAAATTAAATTCCATCAGTTACCATTGTGGGATGTGAACCCATGCTCCAAGTGCATGAGACTAGGCTCTGGGTTACAAGCTCAATGACATTACCATTATGCCACCAGCTTCTTGTAGCTAAGTGCCTCAGTGCTATTGTGAAGTGCCACTGAATTGGTGGCTGCTACAGGAAATGGTGTTTACAACTTTGACTGCCCAGCTGTATCACCACACTGCAACCACACCATCCCTGGGGTGCCACTGCTGGGATTCTGGGAACTAAAAGAGCAGGTAAGTAGGATGGCACATCAATATCATCTGAACATTCAGGAGGTTGCCGGATCAACATAGTTCCCCCTTTTAACAGGTAGGAGAGTGCCTAGCAATTTGGTTATCCCAAAACAGATCTTCTGGCCTGAATGGTCCAATGCCAATGTTTGCTCCACACAAAACCTCTTCCCACAGTAAAGCAAGAATGCCCAGCAACCCTTGAACATCCCCTTTGAGGAGTGGAGATAAGTCTCACTTTCTTCTCAGTTCCCACAGAAACCAGCTAAGTCGGATAGAAAGAATATCCATGATTACCTTCATACACAGCAGAGAATCCTTTGCCAACCCAGCTGCTGCTGCTGCGGAACTCAATCCACAGCCGGCTATCTGTTGAGATGAGAGAGGAAGGAACTTTATCTCCGCAGAATCTGCCTAAAGAGGGAAGGAGAAAAACACGCACTTGAGTGATTGGGTTAACCGCAAGCACAAAAACACCACACAAGCTGTCATTGCATTGAACTGATAAACAATGTTTCCCTCGATTTCTCTGTGAATTCTCAAGTTGTTAAAGGAATTGCTGAATATCACAGCTGGAGGACAGAGTACAAATCTGGTTACTGCATCATAGGAACGAATAACTACGAGAGATAGTATAGAAGAGATTTACAAGGATGTTGTTTTGGCTGGAGAATTTTAGTTATAGGACAGATTGAATAGAGTGGAGCTATTTTTTTGAAACAGACGAGACTGAGGGTAATGTATAAAAATATTTAAAAGTCCAGATACAGTGGATAGGAAGGCTCTATTCCCCTTGGTTGAGGACTCCATAAATCGCTGGTGTAATTTTAAATCAAGAGGTAGCTGACAATTCAAAGGAAACACTTTTATTACATGAAGAGTGATGATGGTCTGAAACTCACTGCATGAAGGGGCGGTCGAGGCAGGAACTTTCAACACCTTTAGGAACATTTTTAAATTTTCACAATTTGCGAAGCATTTGAGTACCGTAAGGCAAAGCACAAATAGGAATAAGGTTGGATGGTATATTGTTTGCCAGCACACATGCAGGAGTGGCCTCCTGCTCTTTTGTAAGCTCTAATGATTTTGATGTTGGATGAAAACATTGACCCAGGGAAATCTTTGGTCTTTATTATCTATTTGGCAAATCAATCCAGGAAGATAGACTAGGGTCTTGAGCTACCATTTCATGCAGGGATGCATCTTACCACAGCAAATGCTGATGGTTCAAGATTAGGAATTCTGAAACTGTGGGGAGAGATATTGGAAGAGCAGTCAAAGGAAAAACACATAGCAACAACAATAAAAGACAGAGACTGCTTCTAGCAAAGATGAGGCCAAAATGAACATGCACAGACAGTTAAACAAGTCTCAACACAGGAGTGCTGCTGCTGTGCCAGATAATCAGACATAGACAGAGAAGCAATTTCATTGTCATAAAAGGACAAGAAATTAATTCAGCTGGGATTTAAAACGGAATTTGAAAGATGAAGGTATCATATTAATTATAGGCGTCTCAATGTTATAGAAGGTAAAAAGCCAACAAATATCTTCCCTCCACCCCCAAACACTCCCGAGCGCTGTCTCTTGCTGAGGTATGGCTTCTGGCCAAATTGTTTGGTCTCACAACTCCCAGGTCACCCTAATGTTGTACTCAGCCACAGAAGCTCTGACTTGCTGACCCCTCCTCAGCTCATGGGATGTCAATGTTCATTCTGGCTGCTAGCTTTTTGACTACAGCAAAGGGGCCTGGACAAGTAGCTTGAAAGGTTGCCAGGAGATTATTCACTGCTACACTATTAAAACATCAAACTATCCCCCTAAACCAGATGGGAGCTTAGTCATAACGTGTGGCATGAACACCCACTCAAATTCACAGTCAATTTGTAGTAACAAGCTCTAAGGGTACAAAGGTATTTAGAACATCAGCTCCACTCAATTACTGTCTCTTTTATCCAACATTTCACAGGTTTCCATCATCTCCACTCAGTATTACCTAAGTAGTGCAAGCTGGGTTATCCAGCCTCAATCGCCACCTTGTTGTGCTCTTGGTACCTGGGCCTGGGCTTTGAAATATCAAGAAACAAACATTTTGTCGAATCAAAGTGCAAGCTAGGAGTGTCAGCCTCACAACTGATCTTTGTCAGGGACTGACAGGAGTGACTAGTGATTTGGATCGATTACCACGAATAATCCCCACCCAGCACACCACACCACACCCCAAGATGATCAGGACAACAGGCATATGGGAACACCATCACTCTAAGTCACATCTTGCCAAAGTAGGAATATGGGAAATTGGAACAGAAGGAGGCTATTCAGTCCATCAAGCCTGTTCTGTAATTCAACTGGGTCCTGGCTGACCTACCTCAATGCCATTTTCCTGCACTTATTCCCATATCCTTTGATATATTTAATATGTAAAAACCTATTAACCCCAGTTTTGAACATACTCAATGATAGAACATCCACAGCTCTTTGGGGTAGAGCATTCCAAAGATTTGCCACCCTCTGAGTGAAGCAATTGCCCCTTATCTTAGTTCAAAATAGCCAACCTCCTATTGTGAGACTGTGTTTCCTGGGTCTGGACTGCACAGCACCCCTTGCTCAGCCAGGAAGAAATATCCATCCTGCACCTACCCTGTTCACCTATGTAAGAATTCTGAATGCTTCAAAGAGATCACCTCTCATTCTTCTAAACACTAGAAAGTACAGTCACAGTCTCCTCAATCACTCTTGGACTTGGACATATATTGCCCATTCCTCCACCGGTTCCAAGACAAAATCCAGGGCTCATGACTACACAGAATTACAGGAGTATATTCAGCATGGGGATTGCAGCATTTCTAGATGATAAAGTTTACAGACAGCGATCAGTACTACTGACAGCCTGCAGTCCTGTGCCAAACAGGCCACATGCCATTTTATCTCTAAACGTTGCAATGGCAGGTGCACTAGAAAATGAAAAAATAGCTGAGCAGAAACTGGGTGTGGGTGCTAAACACTGCGACTGAACCCAAATATTGCTGAGAAATCTCACTCACATCACCCAGCTGTGGCAAAGATCTAAAACCTGTTCATTACACCTCCATTTACAATGTATCTCAAGTTGTCAACTGCCCATGGATTGTGACATTAACTCAAGGAGGAGCAGAGACTTAAGATGAGCAGAAGTTTTAAAGGACTGAGAGGGTTTTTTTAAAATTTATGTGGGTGTTGCTGGCTAGACTAGCATTTATAGCCCATCCTGAGCTGCCCCTGGGACGTGTTAGGAGCCATTTAAGTGGCCTAAGTTTCAGAGGGTAGTTAAGAGTCAACCACATTGCTGTGGATCTGGAGTCACATATTGGCCAGACTGGGTAAGAACAGCAGATTCCTCCACTGAAGCAACTGGGTGTTTACAACAATTCAATATATTATTAGTGAGATTACCATTTGATTCTTCATTTATTAATCAATTGAGTGTTAATTCTCCTAAGCAGCCTTGAAGGGATTTGAACTCTTGCCTACACAAACTTAGCCCAGCCTATGGATTGCCAGCTCAGTAACATTAACACTTTACAACCATCCTCAGCCTCAGATATGTGAGATAGCTCCCCACTAAAGTGCACCAAGGGAGGATAAAGAACATGAAAGGACAAGTGTATTCGAAGACAGAAAACAGAACAGACGTGATAGAGGTGAAAGGCAGAGCAGGTCACAAATGAGTGAAAGCCAGGAGTCTGATTGTTCCTACCACGCAATGGGGCTTTCTTCCAGTATCCATCTCGCACTTCGACATAATCGTACCAGCACAGCCGGCTCCTGAACGTGTCCATTGCCGTGAAGTTTAGAATAATCTTGAAAAGGAAATGAGGAGAGGTCATGATAGGCACAGTCCCCAATTTGAAAATAGAGATTTACACTCATGTGAACTGATTTTGATGGGTATTATGAAACAGGTAAAAGACAGCAGCCACATCGTACATCACTTCTGACCTACGTTAAATTGCTAACTCAATAAAAAAGGGGGCTTAATATAGGCTTCTTCTTTTGTGGCTATCTGCTTCACAGCGCTGTAAAAATTCAATCTCTTTTCAATGCACACGAAAGCAGTACTGCATCTGGCCCACCATGGGTCACATTATAGGCTGGTTGCCAGGCAGGACAGTCACTAGACGCTCGCATTGCGTGAGGATAAACGGTCACGTTCCTTCGGCTTTTCCCAATTAGTGACCAGAAGGCAGCCTCACTTCCCTGCAAGGCTCCCCAAGCCCAGTGGACGACAGGAGACTTTCCAGTTCAAAAGCTGACTAGGTAACACAGCAGCTTAGTGAGTGAGAGAGAGGTGGCACCATTTTGCAGTGCCCTGTCTCTGGGTATATTTTGCTCTAAATTAAAACAAACATGGATTCAGAAGCTGGGCTACGTTAGTGCTTTGTTTGAGGGTGCGTGATGAGTGGGATGGTGATAGCCTGTGCTAAAGCCCGGGGAGACAGACTGTGCCTCTAAACCAGCCTGCAGAGTTGTTCTCTAATGTCTAGCCTTTAAGTCTGCACAGCCTCTCCTTATCACTTCTGCCGAATGCACTGCTTCGCACTTGTCTGGATTAAATTCCATCACCTATTCCATATTATCAATTCTGCTAAACGATCCATGGCCTGATGTAGTCAACTGCTGCCTCACTTAGTATGATTGGGAGGTTTTGATTTTTTATTTACCATGTTACATGTTTTGAGACAAGAAACTTCTACGTTATTGGAGGGACATCTGGAAACAAAGCCATGGTCCCAGGGGTGAGAGATAAAGCGGTTTCCCATTACGTCAATCGTTTCCTCTTCTTCTTCCTGTCCCACCCACCAGTTTGTCAGAAACTTTGAGGGTTATGAGGCATCATTCCCACAGATGACCTCATGAATGGAGCTGTCCATTTCAGCCCGTCTCGGGAATAAACGCTGGTTATGGCTCATTGAAATGAATCACCTCAGGGGAGTGGCATCTATTGAAGGGAGGAACATCACTTTAACCCTATTTCAGACACAACCAGTTTCACACTAGCCCCAGGAGCAAGGGCAATGCTTCCGGGAGTGAGGGGCATAGTTTGTGAATGGTTTGATGGAGTTGAAGGAGTTTGCGTGGCTTAATAGGTTCAGGCTAGTTTGTGAGCAGGTTGGGGTTTGTTGGGGGAGAAGTTTGAATGAGTTCGGGTGGTAGTCTGTGAATGGGTTTAGGGTGGTTCGTAAATGGGTTTGGGAGGCAGGAGTTTGAAAGGTATCAGGGTAGCTTGCGAATGGGTTTGGGTAGTGGTCTCTGAATGCATTGGGGGGAGGAGTTTGAATGGGTTTGGGTGGTTTGTGAGTAACTTTTCCTATTGTACAAGGGTTCAAGACTTGCACCTTCTCTCCAGGAGTAACGGAAATCCTCCAGATGCAGTGTGTAAAAGATGAATAGCCATTTGGGAAGCCAGGAGATGAGAAGTTGCCCAGGGAGTCTTGAAGCGTTTCACCACAGACTGTTGAAACACAACGAAACAAACTTAATTTCATTCATAAGTATGGAAACCGTCTACTTTTGATCAAACAGTAATGTTTCAATCAGATCTACTGTACAAGAATTAAAAGACAAAAAGATTGTCTTAAGAATTGATTCTTTGTGTAGTTCGTGACTTGAATAAATCTTCTACTGATCTGGATCCACAAGATTGTCCTGCCTGGTGCACAAACTTAAGCACGCCATGTTTATATCCCATACATAAAAGGGAGAGGCTCTATAAAGGGCTTAATTTCACAGAACACAAATCAAAATGGGAAACTGCATAACTCCTCCACCAACAGATTCAATCTCAGCTCTGAGACAGCCAGAGACTTGCGGAGTTGATGTGAGTCAGTTGCACTAGAGGAGGGCTTTCCAAACTGTAGGTCATGACCTTCAGTGAGGATGAGGTTTGAGGGTCAGAAGCTCTGAGGCAGAAACAGATAGAATAGTTTGTTTGTGTAAATCGAGCTGTTTGGTCTTGTTGGGGCACAGCTCCAAGGCAGCTGGGATTTGAACCCAGGCCTTCCAGCCCAGAGACTGGGCCACTACTACTGCATCAGTCTGAGATTGCATTGAATACTAATGGATGCCAGTCCCTTTTTAATTGTTGCAATGAATTCTTAAACATGTTGAAGTACTTCAATATGATTTACACAGTGGATTCTGGTACTGAGGGAGCACTGCACCCTCAACAGCGTTGTCTTTCGGATGAGACATTAAACTGAGGCTGCCTTTTTTTCTCCTTGGGTAGGGGTAAGTGATGCAATGGGAGTACTCCCTGGTGTCCTGGCCAATATTTATCCTGCCAACATCAAAGCTAAACAAAGCTGGTTAGTAGCATCTTGCTATTTGTGGAATCACCCTCTACATAAATTTCCACTTTGTTTCCAACATTATGACAGTGAGTACACTTCAAAAATACTCCTTTGGCTGTAAATTGCTGTGCAATGCCCTGAGACAGTAAAAAGCAGTGGCTTTCCTCTCTCTTCCCTGAAGTTCTTTTGGTGCAAACTTTGGAAGTACTCAATCACCTCACAGTTTTACAGAAAAGTGGCCCCCTCAATTACCTGAGACGGAGTGAACGGACACCCTCTGACCCACATCACAATCATGTCATGTCTCCTCACAGCAGCCTCAAACCACATTAGATTCACTAACACTGAGCTACACACCGTCAAGTGCACTCCCAGACACCACATAGCCTTGCTCTAATCAACCTCACCAATTACTTAACAGTCAACAAACAAACCATCTTTGAGTTTTTTTTCTGCGCAATTTTCCTCTTCCTTACTAAGACTTTGCTATTTCCATTATGTTCATTCTCCTGACACTAGGATTGCTGGCAAGTCCAACATTTACTACCCATCCGAGTGGCCAGCTCTTGTTCTTCGTTTGTAATCCTGTATCCTAATCGCCTTGAAGAGTTGCCAATAGAACATGATTTTTTGGTCCTCCTCAGCAGCTAGCTGGTCTGGAGTCACATGCAGACCAGACTAGTTAAGGGCATCAGATTTCTACTCCTAAATTCAAAGTTTAAAATACTTATGGTGAGCCAGTTTTGGTTTTAAACTTTGAATTGCTTAGCCCGGACACACAGAAGCAGGCCATTCAGGCTTAAGCTGATAAGTGGCAAGTCACATTTGAGTCATACCAGTGCCAGCTAATGACCATCTCTAACAAGAGAGAATCTAAGCATCTAGCGTTTAACATCCACAGGAATTACCACTAATTAAGCTCTGGCTGTCAATGTCCTGGGGGTTGTCGTTGATCAAAAACTGCACTGGACCAACTGTACAAATACAGTGGACTCAAAAGCAGATTGGGACTGGGAATTCTGCAGTGGCTAACTCAGCTCCTGTCTCACTAAATACTTCCCATTTACCTGGGTGAGTGCAACTTTAGCAACACTGAAGAAGCTCGACATCACCAGGCAAAAACAGCCTTCTTATACTACAGCATATTTGCAACCTTCAACATTCACAACAAATCCCACCCCCCACACCCCCAAACCAGTGCCAGCAGTGTGTGTCATCTTCAAGATGCACTACAGTAACTTATCCGGGATAGTGTGAACTGATGTTGGAGAATAAACAAGGTATAGAGCTGGATGGACACTGCAGGCCAAGCAGCACCACAGGAACAGGAAGGCTGACGTTTCAGGTCAGGAAAGGACTCTGAAGAAGGGTCCAGACCCAAAACGCCAACTTTCCTGCTCCTCTGAAGCTGCTTGGCCTGCTGTGTTCATCCAGCTCTACACCTTGTTATCTCGGTAATTTCTCAGGCCTTTGGTAGCATTCTTTATGACCTAGAGGGACAAAGACAACAGATGCAAGGAAAAAGCACTCCTTGCCAATTCCTTTCTGAGCCACATACTATCCTGACTGGGAAACATACTGCCGTTCCTTCAGTGCTGCTGGGTCAAACCCTTAGATCTCCCTCCCTAACAGCATTGTGGGTTTACCCACAACATGGACTGCAGCGGTTCAAGAAGGCAGGCTCATTGCCACCTTCTCCAGGGAACTCAGGGATGGTCAATAAATAGTGGTCTTACAAGCCCACATCTTATGAACAAATAAAAAATTAGCCTGCTCCTACCCTTCTTCACCCCACCCTACCAGCATACCCTTCTGCTCTTTCACTGTCCAATTTTCCCTTAAATTCACCATTGCAGGCTCCCAATTTTAACTCTCCATGACAACCCACCAGCTTTGCAATCGCAATGTACCAGCTCTCTATTCCAGATCGATTCTGAAGCTGAACTAAAATCTCACAGATTATCATGACAGAGAATCGAATGTTCTTTCTATGGATTACTGTCTGTGTGCAAAACCAATACATTAGTGCTTCATTACAGTTAAAATGTAAGGGCAGGGTGCCTATGACCTCCTGAATTTACAGGTGATGTGTATTTATACAGTGGTTGATGATGAACTGTTTGTCACAGTGAGCACAACTGTCTGCTTCAGTAATGATGAAGAATTCACTCTCCTTGTTAACCACCAACATGTGGGACCAGGACAAAAGGAAGGGTGGAAGACACGGGCAACTGCATGATAGAAGATTGTGTCCTGTAGGGCCAAAGTGCATGAAGATGGAGCATGCAAAAAGTAACAAAACTGGTGCCGAGAGCTGGTGTGCCATTGGTGGATTTTCTGTCTGTTTCTTCCCCTGCGTTGGCTCCATGGCACTTCCTCAGCTAAATTACTGGCTTTGCACTCACATAGCGAGTGTCATTCATGAATGAGCTGGCTGGACTGAACTCAAAGTGACTGATGCCAAGTGTGCCCAGGCTGTGATGCTGTATTGTTTGCTGCTTTCCAATGCTACAAAACAAACACAGTTTTGTTGATCTAGGTGCAAGGCATACACAGTGCTCTGTGGGTGAAGCTCAGTGGTTAGTTTACAGAATGGCAATGGATGGGGAGGGCATGACAATATCCATGGGTGACCCATCAGGGGTTTAACTCTGAGGCAGGAAGGCAATAAATATTTTCACAGGAATTAGGTGTTCATGGCTGAGCCAGCATTTGTTTGCAACCTCCAATTTCCATTCAACTGCGTGATTTGCTTGGCCATTTCAGAGGGCAGTTAAGAGCCAACCACATTGCCGTGGGTCTGGAATCAGATGTTGGCCAGACTGGGTAAAGATGGCAGATTCCTTCCCAAAAGGTCATCACAGGATCAGATGAGTTTCTAAGACAAATCAATAATGCTTGTCATGACTGTCATGATAGTTATCACCAACACCGAGACTGGCTCACAACCCCAGATTCTTTAGCTACTTCGAAAGTCACCTTCAACGTCCCTTCAGCATCGCTGGGTCCAAATCCTGTAACTCCCAAATGAAAATGTGACTGTCCCTACACCGCATGGGCTGCAGCGGTTCAAGATGGCAGATCATCACCACATCCTCAAGGGCAACTACATTTGGGCAATAAATGCTGGCCCTCCAAAGCCACATGAATTAATTTTTAAAAATCCACTGAATTTAAATTCCACTAGCTGAGAGATTTGAACCCGGTGTCCCCAGGCCCCCGGATTCCTCATCCTATGACAGGACCACATCTCCCCCAAGACAATCTAACTGGTTGGTTACACTGGTCAAGAGTGGCCACTTCTTAAGTACTGCTGCTCATCTCGTAAGATCAGCCCAATCCCTCACCTTCAATGTATCACACTCTTCGGTGGGGAAAGCTGCACAGAAAGAAAAAAATCAAACCTTTCTTTCCAGTTTGGACAGGTTTGCTGAATAAGCATTCCAGCAGCAGAGAAAGCTTGCCCTGTGGTATTTTGTTCTTTAATCAGCTGAGGGCAAATAATGTCGGCAAGGATAGTACAGAATCCGTGGGTCTGGAATGTAAAGAAAACAATAGCTTTTCTTCTGATGGATGGTGGCAGCAATATTAAAAATAAGGCTGAGAAGTGCTAAGATAGCAGTTTCCACGGAGCTCTGCTCCCTCTGAAGAATGTGCAAGCAGCCAAATATTTGACAACCCGACAGCATCTGGCTGAGCCAAGCATCTGGCGAGCACATGAGCTAATAGCTCACCCCATCCTGGCAGCTGGGATGCAGCATTCCTGATTCCAGCCCGTACACTCCAAGGAATACCATGTCAGAATTTAGAGGGTTATAGATTGAACAGAACTGCACGTTATGGATGTAGAAGCAAAATTGCTCTGGATTACATAAATCCTAATTTCCAGAACATATGGCAGCAGTTTGCAATAGCTCAGCTGATAGAGAGAGAAACAGAAATACTGGAATTTTGAAATGATAAGATAAAGTGGCTGAAGTGCTCAAAAGACTTTTGGAGAAATTTTGCTCAATTCCTCATCTGCTCCCTGAAGGAGTCTTGCCAGGCTACTTCTTGGACTGATACTGGCAGTATTCTACAGATCAAGTGGACACAGGGAGAATGTTGCTTTGAACCATAGAATCCTTACAGTGCTAAAAGAAGCCATTCAGTCCCTTGAGTCCACACTGACGCTCCAAGAGCATCCCACCAAGACTAGCTCCTCGCCCTGTCCCCATAACTCGCAAGGTAATTCCACCTAGCCTGCACACCCCTGGGCAAAATAGCATTGCCAATTCATCTAAAGTGCACATCTTTGGACTGTGGGAGGAAACCACAGCATGCAACCTGAACAGGGAGAACATGCAACTCCACACAGTCGGCCAAGGCTGAAACTGAACCTGGATCCCTGGCACTGTGAGGCAGCAGCACTATCCACTGAGCCACTATACCACATTCTACTTCTGGGGAAGAGTAAAACTGGAGGCCATCAATGCAAGACATGCAACACAAGAATGCACAGCCAAAGTAGGCTTTCAGGTCCTTGAGTCTGCTCCACCATTTGATAAGATTGTGGCTGATCTACTTGTTGCCTTGACTTCACTCTTTCAACATTCCAAGCCCATGTGCCCAGCATAGAGGCACTAGGCACTCAAATCCAACTGTGCTGCACAGGACACTTTGTTCATTGGTCCGACACCAGCTCTGAAGCAACTTCCCCATTTGGGACTCAGCAGAGGCTGGCCACAAAGCCTCCTCGAAGCGCTCAAGCACTCCTAAGAACTCATGTGAGATCCCTCCAAATGAAATGGAGATGGCTCATCGGGGAAGACAGAAAGCATATCGAAAGACTTTGTCTCAGACATGCAGAGAAAAGTCCAGGCTGGAGGCAGCACACATAAATCTCTGAACAATCCAATCTACCTGACACTCCAAGCACTACCTTCCTACCCCACATGAGGCAGATCCTGCAGATTAGACTCATCAGCCATCACAGAAATTCCAAATTTGAAGTGGAAGCAGATCAGGCTCAGATCTGAGGAACAGCCTGTGAAGAAAGATAGCTGAAGGATAACATCTCCTTCCTCGGAGCCAAGTCTCCTAGATATCACAGCCAGCATTCCAGCAGCTTTACTGATTACTTTCTGTATTTATGGCTTGTTCTGATAATTGGAAAGCATGCCACATTCACCACAGCCCCGAATCTCTGATGCCAAAGTTTGAACAGCCTTACTCCGTTCCATAATGCCTCTCTCCCCCTTGAGGGTAAACTCTTCATCGGAGATTCTGCCTTCCTCCCTTCAGAGGACAGGAATCATGTCCTTGTTCTTAAGAAACCACACACCCCACATCCCACCCCCCAAGCACAAAGCAAATTGGACCCTTCGTCACTGCACGGCAAAATGCACATATTGACTGACTCACAATTACAGTGACCACACAAGCCCTCTTTAATTTACACAATGACCTGTTGTCAAGGCCTATATTAAATAACGTGTTTCCAACAAGGAGGAAGGACTTTTGAAGCCAGCCCCTCATTAGCAAAACTTGGCACTCGGCTTATCCTGTTGCCTTCTGCAGAACACTGTAAACTTAATGAACAGCAGTTTGCAACAGGCAGGAGGGGATATCAGCTAGTTGCTTGTTAACCTCTCAGCCAATAAACAATCCTAATAACAAAACTGGGTCAATGTCAGCCTTTGCTGCTGTGCTTCTCCCTGCAGGCATTCATTGCTGAATCAGCCGAATGGGATAAAGAAATGAAAAACACATTGGAAAGACCAACAGATTCTTCCAGTCGATGACCTCTTTCAGGAACAGCAAAATGTACATATAATCAGGTTGAGGGAGGTCAACCCAGCTTCTAACATGGATCAAGTCCCTATTTTACCATGCAAGCTTCGGGTTTCAGTTTCTGGAGTGGGACAGACAATGAACTGGTTTGAACTGGCATCAGGTAACAGAGAGAAAGCAGCTTGAAAGCCTTTTGTCTAAAGATCAGTGTTCATAACATGTAAGAAGAAAAGCACAACTTTGTACTTTTAAATGCCACAAGGGAATATGGCTGCTCCTTGAAATGAAGATTAATATTCAAAGTGCCTGCTTTATCCTCACAATGGTGAAACAATATATGATCAAGGTACAGCTGGTCCCACAAGGCATACAGCCGAGGTGAGTTGAATTGCAGCACATAGCTTGCACACACATTCCAGTGGATACATACTGAGTGCCTACTGCAAAAGCACTTAGAAAACCTTACAGCGCAGAAGGAGATTATTTATAGTCATGGTTATTGTTCGGAACTGGAGCAAATCCTTCAGTCCAAATCACCCATACGAACCAGATATCCTCAATTAATCTAGTCCTATTTGCCAAAATTTGGCCCATCTCCCTCCAAACCTTTCCTATTCATGTACCCATATAGATGCCTTTTAAATGCTGGAATTATACCAGCCTCCGCCACTTCCTCTGGCAGCTCATTCCACACACGCACCACCCTCTGTATGAAAAAACTAACCTTGATCCTTTTTAAATATTTCCCCTCTCGCCTTGAACCTAAGCCCTCTAGTTTTGGAAAAGGAAAGAGACTTTGACTATTCATCCTATCTATGCTCTTCATGATGTTATAAACCTCTACAAGGTCACCCCTCATCCTCTGACACTCCAGGGAAAATAGCCCCAGCTCCTCCCTATAGCTCAAACCTCCTACCCTGGCAACATCCTTGAGAATCTTTTCTGAACCCTTTTAAATTGTCCTACAGCAGGGAGACCAGAACTGAACGCAGTGTTAGTGGCCTAATCAGTGTCCTGTACAGCTGCAACATGACCTCCCAAGTCCCATACTCAATGCACTGACCAATGAAAGCAAGTGTACCAAATTCTTTCTTCACTACCCTGTCTATCCGAGACTCCACCTTCCATGAATTATGAACCTGTACTCCAAGGTCTCTTTGTTTCCCAGGACCCCATCATTACCAATATAGTCCTTCTCTGTTTTGCCTTACCGGAATGCAATACCTCACATCATGCCTGTGGCAAACTTTTATTCCAAGTAACTCACTCTTCCCTCTGGTAAATTTCCCAATAACCTTGCAACTGTTCATCCCATGGCCAAATATTTATCCAACTTTCATTTGTGGGGTAATATTTAATTCATTCCTGCCATCCTTTTGGGCAGAGCCCAATTATTACAGTACAAAACATTTAAAAAACAACTACCCATTTTCTTACACTGAGATTCTTATCACACTCGATCCAAATCACAAAATGTACAGCCAGCTGTTAATGCAAACAGCAGTGTTTTGGTTGCTGTTCCTTGTGTGGACCTGGCTGTGATGCTCTGTGGCTTGTTCTAAGCACTTATTTGTGTAGTTTTTTTTACATATGCCATTTGCTGTTGCTAATGTAGGCTGTGAATGTGAAATAATAAAGACACAGAGTAGTACTTCAGTAAACATGGAGGCAATCACTTATTGGGCATACACCTACTTGCTCTTTTACTCTAAACAGTTTTGTTTCAAACAAAGTGCACAGTGGGCAGCAATCTGTGCACAAATGACTTAATTCTGACTGCACAATGCACAGCTTTCCTAATACCAAGTAAAATCTGTACTTACGAGGAATGTGTGATCTTAATCTTTTACGGATAAAAATACCAGTGATTGGACTGGGTTAGTAGGAATTGCTGATGCTGGAGAATCTGAGATAACAAAGTGTAGAGCTGGATGAACACAGCAGGCCAAGCAGCATCAGAGGAGCAGGAACGCTTGACATTTTGAGTCAGGACCCTTCTTCAGGCAAAAAAAAAGGGTCCCGACCCAAAATGTCAAGTTTTCCTGCTCCTCTGATGCTGCTTGGCCTGCTGTGTTCATCCAGCTTCACACCGTGTTATCTCTGTGATTGGACTGGATCAGGTTGCCTATTTTCAGCATCTGGTACCAAATTCATGTTTTTCCTTACAACAGGAAAAACATACTTACTTCTGAGCAAATTCACTGAACAATGATTAGAATAGTTCTGAGATGAGGGCAATGTTTCATGAAAAGACAGCGAGTGGGTCAGATCTCTATTATCTCATATTTAGAAGAGATGATCTAATTGAAACATATGGAGAGGGCAGATAGATGCTGGGAAAACCTATCTTCTGGCTGAGAAATCTAAAACATGGAGGTCATGGTCTCAGAACAGGGAGTCAACCTCTCAGGGCAGGACTGTTCATTCCAAACTTTATGACTGTTTTAAATTCTCTAAGAGACAGCTAGATGATCAGTGACTGAATAAATACAAGGAAGCCAATGGATTTTTGTGAACTGTGGGACTGTTGCCAGAAGGCCAAGTTGAGACTATTCTGTTGCAATCATATTGAATAGTGAATAGGATAAAAGGGGTAAATGGCTATAGCTGCTATTTCTCATGTTCTTACTGACACAATAATTTAAGCCAACCAGAGATACTCAGATCTGTGATGGCTACATGACACGCAGAGGGCCCTTAGTCTTCTCTCTGTTGTCAGCAAATGACAGTCAGATGCTTCTCTCAGAGCACAGGCAGCTCTACTGCGGTGCACCGTGGGGAGCTGAGAATAGGAGTGGGCCTATCAGTCAAAGCTCCACAGCAGCTATTTCTCCCCTGGAGCATGCGGTCCTAAAGTTTCAACGCCATCTTAATTACACATTTGGGCACTAGCCCTTAACACAACTGCTATCTGCAGAGTTCTGGTTAACCAACATACACAGCCATACATTGACCCATTGTTGCCTCTCTCGCAATTCCATAGTGTTGAAAAATCGATTGTAAGAAGTTCATTCTCACCCTCCCTCCATCACCCAAGACACTGAATAGATCTCCAGCATCAAAATAATCTGGACAGGTGAGTCAAAATGAAGCTGAAGTTGGGAGAAATGGGTTTAGTCGGGTGGATATAATTCTTTCTCTACAGGTGAAGGGAAGAGAGTTTTAGTGAGAGTGGCAATGTTCCCATTTTGCACTTGCACAATTACAGCTAGGAACAGGAGGAATTTCACATCATTTAGTGATGTTGGAATGAAGGGAAGGCTATTCAGAGAATATGACGGAGTGGGGTCAAATTTAGGTACATATGTATCCTGCAGTTTCATCACTGGCTGTCTAAGTCAAATCCTTTGGATAGTTAACACATTGCACTGGGAGCCACACAAACTGGATGTGATCTGCTGGAAGAAGCATCTCAGGTGTGATGCGCATCCGGCCCTTGCTAAATCTGTGCTATTTTTACAGATGCCCCCGCGCCACCAAGTACCTTCTCGACTGACACATCATTGCCGAAGTTCACAGCTCAGTGATGTTTGGTTCTGTGGTAAATATAAGGAACTTGAGCTACAGTTGTTTTCTCAGCTCCCACTTGCCAAGAGACGAGCCAGATTCTAGACTCGCTGCCAATTTCATTGCAGCCAAAAGGATTAAGTGATTAGGGACTCTGAAACACATTCTTCTTTCAGAATCCTGTCAATGACACGGGGTTAACGTCTCCTTAAGACAGCTTCAATCTCCCAAACACAGATCAGCTGGAAACTGGAGCCACATTGAACACAAATGCTCATCTGTCTTGCATTAATATTGGGGAAGGTGGGGGGGCGGAATGCGTTTGGAGATGAACAGTTGCGTATTCTGCCAAAGATGATTAGAGTACATCCCATTCCAAAACAGAAGGATGCACAAGTCTTCATCTCAACTGCTGGCATCCCAACATACCCCAAAGAGAGGCTGACACTTTCTCAGAAATATTTTGCTTCTGAAAAGTTCAGTAGACGTGGCTGCTATGGGATTTCACCCAATGATTTCCCTCCAAGCTGACACGTTAGGTGATGAATAGTGCGTGCACACAATGGAAGAACTTCACTGGTCTCTGGGCGTAACTGAAGCTGAAGCCAGTTGATTTCCGACATTTTGTACAGCCAATAAACTCACTCCTTGAAATCAACCCAAACAAACAGACGTCACTTGGATAACAGGGTCCAAGAATAATAAGGACCAAGTGAAAGGAGCTTTAGAAGTTGGACAAAAAAAAGTTTTGTTGAAACATATATCTCTTCTTTTCCGAAGGGAGAGAAATGGTGGGTGGCTGGTGTCATTCATGGCAATACCATTTATGAGAGTTAATAAGGTGAGGATTTTGTAACTGAAAGCTATTGGTCAAGGTAAATCGGAAAATCAATAACATGTTGCTCCAAATTATTTGCTAACACACTGGAAGATTCTGCAATTCACTCACAACACAATCAAAATATCCAGAGCAGAAGGTTTATCAAATCTTTGTGTTGCAAAATTTTTTTGATGTTAACTTGCATTGTGCAGAATACGCATCATCTCCGACCAAGGGCACACATTTAATGGGTATCTTTTACACAGAAAGAGGACACAATGCGTTTCACAGGAGTGACAGAAATAACATGTCATCTGTATTAAAACCAAGATATAATGCACCGATCAAGGGTGAGACCCTGAAAACCCCAAACTCATTGTTAACATTTTTAAATCCTAAAAATCAAAGCTACGAAGCCTGGTACTTACTGAAAGTAATTTCAAACATCTGCTGTCAAATGAAACCCAACTCTTAACCTACAACTCAATCTCGAGCCCACACTGCCTCCTTCAGGCTAACCCTCACCACAACTCCATGCTCAGCCCCTGACCTGCCCAACTCCTAACCCTTCACCAATCTCAAGCCTAATTTTCTTTCACTGCTACTATTTCCACAGCAGATCAACAGATGACTTGCCCCCTTTGAATCAAAGTCAAAATGGAGTAGGCAGCATGATAAAGCAGCAGAGAGAGAAATAAATTCACAGTGCTTGTGATCTATCACAGCTTGCATTTCTTTGGAATACTGTGAAACCTGATCTGCACCTCCATTTAACTCACAACTGTTACAACAATGACAAACGTGTGTATGTGTGTGTGTGTGTAATTGAAAGACCAAACTTGTCATAATATTGGATTCAGTGCTGGGCTTCTGCCAGGCACAATATTAGATGTCTCCCCTGATAGTTGCTTTATGAGTCTAATCATAGGCTCCTCTGACTGGTAAACAGAGTTTTGTTACTTTGAAGGAATTGTTTTAGTTTAGCAGCAGTAATTTTTGGGAAGGAATGAAGGACTCACTCACTTTGACATGATGAAAAACACCGTGCCAAAATGCCACGCAACGCTCTATAATGGCCTTTAGGGAATCTCCAGACACAGCTCCTCACAGCCTTTCAGCTTTCCCTTGAACCTAAACACAAACCTACCACTACACAACCAGGTAAAAGGTGACCTCACTCTACTTTCTGTACACAAACCTACGCATAACAATCTAATAGGAGCAGACCAATGGCCACGAACTTCATTTGACCATATTTAGATACTGTAAGCTGTCCTGGTCATCAGACCATAAAAATGATATCAAAGTACTGGAGAATAGTGCAGAGAAGACTTGGATGGTTGATATTCAGACATGTGTGGGTATACATTTTCAGAAAAGGATTGATAGACTGGGGCTTTTCCCTCCTCAAAAATGAAGGCCCAGGGGTGATCTAATAGATGTGATTAAAAGGTTTTTGATGGAGTGGATACAAAAAATGTTTCCTCTTGTTGGGGAAAGAGCAGAACCAGAGGCTGCCAATATCATAGTCCCCAAGAAATCCAATTAGAAATTCTAGAAGGAACCTCTTCACCACAGAATGGTGCAGAATGTGGAACTCGTTCCCACAGGGAATTGCTGAAGTGAATCACATCGATGTATTTAAGGAAGAGATAGTTAAGAATAAGAGGGAGGGTGCGCAGGGATTGAGGATGGTGGAGTTACAGGATAAACAGTGCAGTGCAACATAAACAATGGCAGGGAATACTTGGTACAAATGGCCTGTTTCTGTGCTGTACTTCCTACGTAAGCCTACATTCCTCAACTATTCCCAGCAAATCAGGATTCGATGGCCCAACTTCATCTTCCTATTATTTCTCCTGGGGCCCCCAGGCAAGAAGAAACCTGAACACAGCTTGCACACTGCTCATCCAAAGGGGTATCTAAAATTTGTGGGTGGTGGGTTGGTGGTTGGGGGGTGGGGAGAGATGTGGTGGGTGGGTTGGGGAGGAGAGAGAGAGAGAGAGAGAGAGAGAATGTTGGCCAACAGACCAGGTAAACAACTTGTTCCTTTTTCAAGTTTTACATGGGTCTTTTAATGGCCATTCTAATAGGCCTCTCACAGACAGGTCCTCAGTTTAATATCCCATCCAGCCAACAGCACCTTCAGCTACACCACACTTCTTCAGTATGTTTTGCGTGATATATCACAGAACTTGAACCCCCCACTGTGTAAACGTGAGCCAAGACCAGATGCTAGTGGCACTCTGAATGTTTTGTGACCTTATACACATGTATAAATGTCTATGTATATGAATATCGCGATGACTATTCCTTTTACTGCCACCTGGACGTACACATAAGAAAGAATTCATCAACTGTGCAATTTGAAGACAATCTATGAGAAAAGAAGGACACATTTTGCCAGCTGACAGACTGAGAGTGTGCAAAGGCTGAACTCAGCAAGCATCCTCCATCTAACCTTTTGAGCATCAGGTTTCACCCAGAGATGTCAGGCCACAGCTGGTTTGCATCACGCAACATCTTAAAGTAGGATCTCATGTTCTGTTAATAGCAACACCTCAACTACACCAAAGCAGTGAGGAGCCAAGAGCTCAGAGCTCAGTAAGGGGTGAGAGGACTGAGGGGTTTGTGCTGTCAGTATAGAGATTCAAATCACACTTTCCACCCCCCACCCCCAAGTTTTATTTCAACTCTTTACATCCGTGGTAATTGCAGACCATTCTGCTGCTCAGAGATCTGTGCAAAAGGCTGTATAGACCAAGTGAGGGTACAATAGGGATCAAATGTGATTAGCTGTTATTTCAAAATGGCTACAGTTCAGGAAGAGGCCATTCACACAGCTGTGTCAATGCTGGCTCCCCCAACAGCAAATCACCTGGCCCCAATCTCCTGCCTTACTGAGCCCAAGCCCTGCAAACCGTTTCTCTTCAGATAATGATCGTTTCCTTTTGAAAGTCATTACTGAATCTGCCTCCAACATATTCTCAGCTAGTGCAAGTCCTTTGTCAGCCATGCCTGCTCAGGCCATCCCCGTGATGGGTTATTCCAGATTCATATCACCCCCCAGCCCACCTTACCTGGGCATCTGTACAGCTTGCGAGCCTGGCTGATATCTCCCTTGCTTAGTCGTGTCCGCTGTCCTATTGGGGGTCGGACGCCATTCTCGTCGTACCGAGGAAGGATAGTGTCGAGGAAAATCCCCCTGAAGAGAAAAAGTGTGTCATTTAGTCAGATTGAACCCAACCCATCCCACTGAGTCAGTTGTGTCCTTAGGCAATGGACAGAATGAATGTGAGAGGACAGTACGCCAGTCAGAATGGCTAAGTCATTCAGACTGCCAGTTGTTAAAAAACTGGAAGTACATCTGGAGCAATCATACTCACTTGGGAGCTGGAGACAACAAAACTGAATGATGGGAGATGGACGGAGATACACTGTGCGAAGGAAATTAGAGTGAAAGAGAGTGAGGCACCAAGAGGTGGAGGGAAAAGATAGAGGGAAGGGAGATGCAGGGAGACAGATTGAGGAGGAGAAAACTGCAGGCAGCAATATTGGAGGGACAGGCTCAGGGAGTTGGATGCAGATACTAAGGAGTTGAAGGTAGTCAGAAGAAAGATCACTGTGGGGGAAAACTGGGGGATGGGAGAGAGACTGAGGGGTATCAGTGGGGAGAGAGAGAGGCTGAGGGATGTGAGTGGAGGGGGAGATTGAGGGATGGGAGTGGAGGGGAGGGAGACTGCGGGGTGGGAGTAGGAGAGAGGGAGTGAGGGATGAGGGATGGGAATGGAGTGGTGGGAAACTAAAGGATGAGAGTGGAGGGGAGAGATGAGACATTGCAGTGAAGGGGAGGGAGACTGGGGGAGTTGAGTGGAGGGTAGGGAGACTGAGGGTTGGGAGTGGAGGGGAGAGAGACTGAGGGATGGGAGTGGGGGAGAGGGAGACCAAGGGATGGGAGTGGGGGAGAGGGAGGCTGAGGGATGGGAGTGGGGGAGAGGGAGACCGAGGGATGGGAGTGGGGGAGAGGGAGACTGAGGGATGGGAGTGGGGGAGAGGGAGACCAAGGTGATGGGAGTTAAGGGGATGGAGACTGATGGATGGGAGAGAGACTGAGGGATTGCAGTGAAGGGGAGGGAGACTGAGGGTTGGGAGTGGGGGAGAGAGAGACTGAGGGATGGGAGTGGGGGAGAGGGAGACTGAGGGATGGGAGTGGGGGAGAGGGAGGCTGAGGGATGGGAGTGGGGGAGAGGGAGGCTGAGGGATGGGAGTGGGGGAGAGGGAGGCTGAGGGATGGGAGTGGGGGAGAGGGAGACTGAGGGATGGGAGTGGGGGAGAGGGAGACCAAGGTGATGGCAGTTAAGGGGATGGAGACTGATGGATGGGAGTGGAGGGGAGAGAGACTGAGGGATTGCAGTGAAGGGGAGGGAGACTGAGGGATGGGAGAGGACGATACATATAGGGTGACTCTGATTTACTTTGTGCTTGTTCCTGGCCAAAACTGGGAAGTAACTGGTTCAGCACATAATCCCTGGGCTGCCATAAGAAGTTAATAAGAAATCTCTGCAGCAGTTCAATTTTCAGAAGGGGCACAAAGTGGGGAAACTGGTTCCTCTCCACATCTGTGCATTCTGGCCACTAACGTGCTTCGAACTGATCAAAATGTGGTGAATTGTTAACAAAAAGACAAGCTGAAAAGCTGTAGAATATAATTGTCCACTCTGGGTGCTATCATTACAATTATCATTCAGCAGTGAAACTTGCATTTAAAGCATGATCTGCTCATATTCTGCAGCTCCTTGTCAGCAGCGTACCGAGAGACACAGAGGGCCAGGCTAAAAGCAGTGGGAGCGCATACCAGCCCTGAATATAGTGCCTGAAGAAATTCAGTGGCCTCAGACAAGTGGGCAACAACAGTATATCTTCGAATAGCATCACTGGACTCACACATTACCCAGTTCTTTCTCACTCACCCACCAGCCTTTTCAGATCAATCACAACACACCTCTCACATTCCTTCACCTGACCCACCTACTCAATTGCAAAGCTCACATGCACAACCCAAAGCTTGTGCATCTTGCTAGCTATTCAACCGTGACAATTGTGCCACCCTCCCCGACATGCTTTCCTTCCTCTCTTGTTCAGGAGCACCCCACTAGAGCAAGGCAGAGCACAAAAAGGTGCATGCCATTACCCTGGTTGAGTACAGAGCTGGGTGCTTGCTACAGCACTGAGCTCCAGGGTGGCAGTGCTGGCATTAAATCGGTATCAGGCACGAACACATATCACAACCCACCAGCCCAGTATCGAGACAGCAGACATTCCATGCGCGTGTGCTAACAGCCTCAGCAAATGGTATTTGGCATGGCTAGCACAGTGAGTGTGAAACCCAGTGAATGCCACTGTGGAGGCAAATCCACAATCAAAAACATTCGGAACTTTGAGGTTGAATTCCATGCCAATGTCTTCATGCAGGGGACCTTTGAAGGGCTCCACTCAGTTACCTTTGGAGGATAGAAGCCATAGGGGTAAGGCAGCCAGGCTTCCTGCTTCTAATCCCCAAGTGTAATCCTTGTAATTGCCTCACAGCATCCATTCAGCAGGTGAGAACAGGGCCAATCTTAGCTCAGTGCTCATTCTCGGTCTACCTGTTCAACCGAACCTTCTTGCTGTCAGAAAATCCAGATACCATATCCAGAATGTACACAGTTCAGGCATGATTCAGTCTTGTGAATCTCCAGTATTTGCATTCCCAGTTAACACAAAGATCAGCCTTGGCTCAGGCAGCGTGCTCGCCTCTAAATTTGAAGGTTGTGGGTCCATGTCCTATTCCTGAAACCCAAACACAACATCAAGCCTGAATACCGCTCTTGCCTGGGCATTGAACAGTTTTTCCACCGCCTCCACACTGATTTCTTTAATCACAAGTCTAACCCACCCTCTACAGACCCCTTCTCCCATGTCCAACACACATCATCCTCCTGGACAGTACCCCAAGGCCACCTACCCTCTCTAAACCTCTTCATCTCTACCTGCTGTCATGACAGTGATCGCCTCAAACTTCTCCACCCCTCTCACTTACCCCAACCTCTCCCCCACAGAACATGCAGCCCTCTGCTCCAACCCTCACCTCACTATCAAACCCACAGAAAAGGGAGGCGCAGTTGTGGTATGGCCTTTATATCGCCGAGGCCAGGTGCCAACTCTCTGACACCTCCTCCTACTGCCCCCTTAATCATACACCTGCACATCCGCTAATGTGGTCTACTGCATCCGCTGCTCCTGATGTGGTCTCCTTTACACTGAGGAGACCAAGTGGAAGCTCAGAAACCGCTTTGTGGAGCGCCTGCACTCAGTTCGCGATAAATGACAACACCTCCCAGGTGCGAACCATTTCAACTCCCCCTCCCACTACCTGAACGACCCACTTCCCCTCCCCCATTTCTGAAGAAGGGTCCAGACCCGAAACATCAGCTTTCCTACTCCTCCGATGCTGCCTGGCCTGCTGTGTTCCTCCAGCTCCACATCGTGTTATCTCAGACTTCAGCATCAGCAGTTCCTACTATCTCCAAACCTGGCACTTCAGTAGAGTGCTGACAAAATGCTTCACTGTCCGAAGTGAAATACTCAGTGTAGTGCTGTGGGAGAGACAATATTGAGGGACCGTTGAGCATTTAGAGGGTCAGTATTGAGGGAGGGCTGCACTGTCAAAGGGTTAAAACTGAAGTGGTTCTGTACTTGCAAAGGGACAATACTAAGGGAGTGTTTCACTGTTAACAAGGCAGTCCACAGGAAGCATTGTATTGTCGAGAAGCATTACTAACAGAACAAAGCACTGTTAAAGGAACCATTCATCTAAGGGACACTGCATAAGGCACAGTCCCTTAAGAAAGGATCGCACAGTGGTCAGCATTGCTGCCTCACTGCCAGGGACACAGGTTTGATTCCACCCTTGGGCAACTGTCCATATAAAGTTTGCACATTCTCCCTGTGTCTGTGCGCATTTCCTCCCACAGTCCAAAGAATTGCAGCTTAGGTGGATTGACCACGTTAAATTGCCAAAAGTATACACTTTAGTGCATTAGCCATGGGAAATGTAGGGTTACAGAGATGGGGTGAGTCTGAGTGGGATGCTCCTCAGAGAGCCTGAGTGGACTTGTTCAGCCGAATGACCTGTTTCTACACTTACCTGTTCAGCTGATTAATCAAACCAAAGTCCACTCTTCCCTTTAAGACTTAGATAAAACAATCCACGACACCATTTAATAAAGAGTAAGTGGGTCCTACTCCACAACTAACATTAATACAACAGGTATCTGGTCAGTCCTTGGCATACTGCAGTTTGTGGCAGCTTGCTGTGTGCCAAGTAGGCTGTCAAATCTCCTCCATGAACAAAGGCCAGCATACCAAGCTGCAAGGTGCACTGAGATAGTAGGAACTGCCGATGCTGGAGAATCTGAGATAACAAGGTGTGGAGCTGGATGAACACAGCAGGCCAAGCAGTATCAGAGGAGCAGGAAGTCTGACGTTTCGGGCCTAGACCCTTCTTCAGAAATGCACTGAAATGTTTTGAGATCTCCAAAGGCGCTACATAACTGCAACTTCTTTGCCATATTTTCAGTCCTTTCAGCCACTTGGCTACAATCCAGGAGAACACCTGCTGGGTGCAAGCACTGGGTTGAGGAAGCAGAACTGTCCAGCTCTCCTGGTTAATGCTTCTGCCAGCTATGTCTACCAACTGTTCGTGAGCAATGGCTCATCTTGCAGTGATCACACTTTAAACGATATCCTGAACTTTTCTGCTGATTCACTTCAACATGGCCTTTCATTAAAAGTTCTGAACAGTCCTCAAGAAGCATCACTGTACCAGAAACGTTAACTCAACTTTCTCTCCACAGATGCTGCCAGACCTGCAGAGTTTTCCTCACAATTTCTGTTTTTGTTTCTGATTTCCAGCCTCCACTGTTCTTTAGTTTTTTTTCTTCCTTGTTTTATGTTTACGGTCCTTGATCTCAACCTCCCTACTCCTGCCCTATCAAATTCTTTCATAATCTTAAATTACTAAAGGGTGACTCTTCTATCTTCTCTGTCCAATTAGAGAATGGTCACAGTACAGAAGGTGGCCATTCAGCCAGTTGAGTCCATGCTGGCCCTCAGCAAGGGCAATTGTTTAGTCCCACTTTCACCCTGCTGACTTCCTGTCTTCAGTTCGCCGCTCAATTCCCCTTTGAAAGCCTCAACCAAACCTTCTCCAGCACACGCGGAGGTCATGAATTCCAGACTGCTGCATAAAAAGAGCTTTTCCTCACATCATAATTGCTTTTTTGGCCCTCTGACTCTCCATCCTTCTGCCAACAAGAACCGTTCCTCTTCTATCTTTTCTGATGGAGCCTCCCAGTTTTGGCAGCACCCTCATGAATCTTTTTTTACTGCACCTTCTCCAGTATCGCTATGAACACTTGGTATGATGGAGTGCAGCATTGCTCACTGCAGTTTAACTAAAGTATCACACTAGTTCAGTGTAAAATTCACTTCCTAGCTTTTCAACGCTATGCCTTTTAAAATGAATCCCAGAGGTTGCTTTGTACTTCAGGAATGTCCCAGGGTTCAGGTTTGTTAATATGGAGTAATACTGCAAAACAAGCAGCTTCATTCTAACATAGTGAATCATTCCATCACACAGCTCAATTCAACCTAATCCACATTAATCTGTCAATCTAGGCATGAGGAAAAAGGTTAAATAGAGGTTACAATCAAGATGAGTGGAGGCAGAATGTGTCACAGTAAAAAAGCAATGAAAGATACCTGATTTTCTTGAGTGCTGCAGGGGAAAGAACATTATCTGGTGTAATAAATTAGAATGCATTTTAGCTGGAAAATACAATTAAAAGATGAAATAGGCTTGTTAAAGACACTAGCTGAACATCAACCAGATGCCCCAAGTGCTCTCAACATCAGACCGATATGTGTCACAGTTGGCAAAGGCACAGATTTTCCAGCTCCCTCCTCCACCCAACATCGCCCCGCAGTCTGAAGCAATCTTTAATGCCTCTCCTTCCCTCCAAAATCAGAAAGAGACCAAATGAAGAGCAACTTCAAACAGCAACATGACCCATCTCTCTGTGTGCTGTGCCGAACAGTTCAGGATCTGAATCGAAGACTGCAACACACTTGCTCACTTCCTACAGGACAGCCTCTTCACAAGGAGGGAGACTTTTGGATGGTTCCGTATCAGAAAGGGACTACTTAGGCTGGCAACAGTGAAGCTAATATATGACGTGGATGTATTTCTGTGTCAGAGTGTGGAAACAATAGGAGGCCATGCAGCCCCTCTGCCATGTAACTGAAATGTGACTGATTGGCTCACTTTTACTCAACTTTGCTCCATACTCCTCGATGCCTGTATTCGAGGCCATCAAGGGGTAGAGTTCAGGGATTTTCTCATGCCTGACTGCTCGGCAATGCTCACAGCCCACAAAACAAACTTGACTAAACATGAACTTATTCCATCCAGAAATTAAGTCGTAGAAAGCCCCTTTTCTCCACCCTTATTAAACCATATTCTCTAGTTCTCGATCCAAGGGGAAACTTCCTCTGAGCATCCACCTCGTCAAGCCCCCTCGGAACCACATATATTTCAACAAGGCTTTTTTATTCTCTGAAGAGCATTGGCCAAACGTTCCCTACAAGACAACCTTCTTCATCTCAGAGGCCAGTCAGGTAATCCTTTTCTGAACTGCTTCCACTGCAGGTGTATCTCTCCTTCAATAAGACCAAAACCGAATACAGTACTCTAGGATTCCCAGGATCCTTCAAATTCAGGGAGTTTAAAAAAAAGCAAGTTAATCTATAGCCCACTGGCCAATTTGGAACTTGGAATATCAAGTCCAACTTTCGAAAATCAAGTCTGTGTGCGATTGGTGAGATACCAGAGATACACTGTGCAGTTTCACTGAGCCAAGGAACCACGGTGCAAGGCTTTGAAAAAGGCAGGAATCACATACTCTAATTTCTTCGAGTAATATCAGGAAATGACAGGATCCAGAAGCAGTGGCAGAACAAGTTCACAACTTGAAGAAGTTGTGAAGGCTGGAGCCCTGGAGGGAGTATGGGGTTCTAGAGCTCCACAATCCAAGGAAAAGCGAGTCAGAGAAAATGAGCCAAATTCCACATTCAGGACAGGCAAGGAGAAAGGCAGAAAAAGACTGTAACAAACTTAATTTAATTTTATTGACCAAGAGTAGAAGCCGAGTAGAGATGTTCTAGTTGTCTTATTCAGAGCTTATGGCAAGTGAAAATTCAAAATCCAGGGCACACTTGCGTTCTTCCCTTACATTTAATGGTATTACCATTGTTGAATCACTTACTGTCAACAGTCTGAGAAGTCTAACTGACCAGAAACTGAAATGTATCACCCATTCAAATTTTGTAGCTGCAAGAATTTTGCAGAGGCTGAGAATTTTGTCGTGAGCAACTCATTTCCTACCTCCCCAAAGCCTGTCCGCCATACACCGGGCAACAGTGCCTTGCCTGGACAAGCACAGCTCCACCAACACTCAGAAGGTTCAAAACCATCCAGGGCAAAGCAGCCCACTTGATGGACACACCAGCCATCACCTACAACACTCACTCCCTTCACTACCATTGCTCAGTAGCAGCAGCATGTACCACCTACAAGATGCACTGCAGCAACTCGCCTAGACGCTTTAGACAGCACCTTCCAAACCGTGACCACTTCCATTTCGAAGGACAAGGGCAGCAGATACATGGGAACACCACCCCCTGTAAGTTCTCCCCCACGCCACTGACCATTCCGCCTTCAGTGTCAGCTGAATCAAAATCCAGGAATTTGCTCCCTAATCACACCGTGAGTGTCCCTGCACCAAGGAGAGTGCAGCAATTCAAGGAGGCAGCTCATCACCGTCTTCTTAAGGGCAATTAGGGATAGGTAACAAATGATGGCTTTCTCAGTGACACCCACATTCAAAAATATAAAGAAATATAGAACATTCCTATATGTACCAAGACAACCAAAACAATAAAAACTGGCAATCCTGACATTAGACAAACTGCTCCACAGGGCAACAGCTCTTGGACTCCATCCAACTTGACAACGTTGTTGATCATAAGTTTCAAGTAGGAGGGCCCCTTCTCCAACATTTCCATCTGGTCTATCTCAGCAAGGATTCACTCTGGACTACCAACAACCCATAATGACAGGAAAACTTATCTGTTTGTCTTGGCAGAGACTGCTCTTATGTATTCTTTACATGAAGAAAAGTAGATTCAAGCTACTGCCCAGCAATTAAGATTTTTTTACTCATACTTGTGGTGAAGGAATTGTATTCAATGTTGAGGGTAAAAATCTGTTCAATAGCTTCAGCAAACACAGTGCAAGTGGGCGTGATGGCATTAGGAATGTATCTGACAAGGCAGATTCAGTATGTGATCTATTGTGATCTGCCTTGATGGCTGTTCCTCATGTTCCACTTCCAGGGCAAGCAGGCACATCTTCCCCAGCCCGTTCTCAAGTGATTGAGTCATGTTCACATTTTCTGAGGAAGGTCAAAACCAGTCGAATCAGTCACCAGTGTGTGGTCTGTGATGTTTGTAGTCAATCACAAGGTATGCCATTGCGAAGTGGGACTTTTGTCGATTTATAGGGTGCAAAGCATGTTCCTGCAGGCGCTACAGAATTTCAGAGTGTGTGTGCTGTGTTAATTTTCAGTCAGTGCTGTTCTTTGCAAAAACTAAGTTCAATGCACGCTAGCGCAGGAGGCCACTCGAGCTGTGTTGGTCTCAATATCCCAGGAGTAACCCTCATGACTTCCTAGAAGTGCATATAGGCATAAATATTGGTCTAATGTTTCTGACCCAAGCTGAGCAGCAGCACCTTGCTGTAGGGCACATGAACCAGTGAGCAGCACATTCATTCTATTGCCGCACGGGATAGCCGCCAGTTTCCATGTGAAACTGACTTTCATTTTGACCCTGGCTCCAGCCTTCTGCAAGCAGGCCAATGTATGGTCAAGAGTGTTGCCGAGACATTTTGGCAGCAGACGGTCGATCATAGAGTTGGAAACAGAGTTCTTCCCTGGCCTCCAAGTCATTCAGGTGGAAGACTAAAATGATAGACTTGGCAGCATTTGGCTGAAGTCTCCATCTTCAATAAGAGTTTTCTCAATGGCCCAACATCCTTTATTTAGCTGGGGAAGCTAGCAGAGAGAAACTATTTCTGCCAGTTGGGCAGCTGAGACAAGCTGTAAAAATTACTGTCAGACTTTTCAGGAGTGATGTTTCGAAACACAGACAGCAGCTGATTCCCAATCAATTGATAAGACTGAATTAAAAAACAGAAAATTTTTCCCTTAATTCTGGACTCAAGCATCACAATTATTTGTGCAACGGGCCTGAAACCAAGAAAAAGAATCATTTTTTGCGGCAGAATTTGTGAGCCACATAAGAAGAGGAAGGGAATTATACTTTGGTTTCCTGTCTGATAAGACTCTTCCTGAACAATAGATATCTGATAAAACCACAGTGCACTGTGCAAGAGTGTCAAAGAAAAAGCTGATGCTTGTAAAATCTCTTTCATAAACTGCAAAAAACTCCCAGAGCACTTCACAGCCGGCTACATGCTGATGAAAGGCAAACACTCTTGGAGAATGCACATCAATATGCCAGAAAGAGCAGTTTGATGAACAGGCAGTGTAAAGTTTTGGCCAGGATAGTGCGAAACCTTACCTGCTCTGCTTTGAATTATACCACCAGATCATTTAAATCCAGTAAAACAGAAAATAATGACACTTCAATATTTCCTCAAATCTGTGTTTCCGGTGATGCAGCACTTCTGCAATTCTATCTTGCTGACATGAAAAGATCCCTCATTATTATCACGTTGTCGTGTAGCACTCTCGCAACACTTCCACTCTGACAGTGCAATGCTCCCTCAGTGCATACCCTCTGGCATTACATTGCTTCCTCAGGACAGCATCTCTGCAGTGCTCCCTCAGTTTCATCCTTCCAAGCATGCAGTTCTCCCTCAGTATTGGCCCTCTGACAGTGCAACACAGCTTCAGTACTGACCCCCCTAACAGCACAGCACTTCCCCAGCACTGACCCTCTGACAGTGCAACGCTCTTTCAGCACTGACCCTCTGATTGTACAGCACTCCTTGTGTACTGACCGCTCCACTGTACTCCCTCAGGACTGAACCTCTGCCTGTGCGGCACTCCCTCGGTACTGATCCTCCAACAGGTACGGAGCTCCCTCACGGAGTGGTGACCTTCTGACAGTGCAGCACTTATTCAGAAGTGATGAAGAGGAGTGGATTAGATGGATTGAGTGAGGAAAGGAAGAGGGAGGTCAACAAGATGAATGAGGAAGGGGAGGGCACAAGGCTGGCACAAACCTCGAGAAAGTGTTCCGGGCATAATGCATGATGCTATCGAAATCATATGTCTCCCCCAGGGAATCCACCTCTTCCGGGTCCATCTTGAGGAAGTTGTACTCTTGGCCTGAAAAAGGGTTCAAGAGGTATAACTGGCCCAATGGCCCGAGCAAAGAAGCATAGCACACAGCTTTATAAAACAAGTGGGTATTTTCTGCACATGTAATGGAAGTATGGGCTTCCGAGTACACATCACCACGTGTGCAGGGAGGGCACATGCATGAGAGTTTTTGGGGTGGGTTGGGTTTATTCTTGATCAAAATTCTGACATATAATTTCCAGTTCATTGTTCTTCTTGGGAAGTAGGCGCCACTGTGAAAGGTCAGAATTCGTTACACACCCTTTATTGCTCTTGAATTGAGAAGCCTGCTCAGCTTTTCCAGAGGCCATTAGGTGTCAACCATATTTCTGAGAGTCTGGATTCACGTACGCCAAACCAGGTAAGGATAGCAGATTTGTAAACCAGATGGAGTTTTGTAATAACCACTGTAGTGAACATGGTCACAGTTACTGAGATTATATTTTTAAGTTACCAATTTAATTTAAAATTCCACTGCGGTGGGTTTTGAACCCCTGTCCCTAGAACATTAGCCTTGTCCTAAGGCAGTTCTGACGAAGGGTCACCTGACCCGAAACAATAACTCTGATTTTTTCTTCACAGATGCTGCCAGGCCGGCTGGGCTTTTCCAGCAACTGCTGTTTTTGCTTTCAGCCTTGTCCTATGGTCTAGCAGAAAACACATATCCAATGACGTTACCACTCACTCCATCACCACCACATCAGTCACCACCCTCAGAGAATTTCCCTAATTGTGTTGAAGGTGTACAGAAGAAGTGAAGTGTAGTTTGTATTCATATAGCGCCTTCAGGTCCTTCACTGACATTTGAACCCACAAACCCTTGGACTTTGAAGGAATAGACAGCAGCCACACTTACCTGGCTGGATGTTTTCCCTTACGATGGTCACATGGTGGTCTCGGTCAGGCCGCGTATGCTCATGCCAGAATCCAATGACATGGCCCAGCTCGTGGACGACAATCCCAAATTTGTCGCAGTTCTTCCCAATGGAGATGGCCTGAGGTCCTCCGCCTCTCCGCCCCACATAGGAACAACAGCTGCAGAGAAGCAAGCCACACAGAGCCTTGTGAGAATTTCAAGAGGCCTTTTTTTGTTGCTGGATCAACAATATCTCTGCCAATTCTGAACAGTCCTCACCATGCCTTTTAGCCTTAATGCTACGGCTATCATATGGATGTGGGACAATGACAGTAGGGAGAGCCGGTGGGTAACCTCTTATGACCTCAAGTTAAGATCAACTCCAAAATTTATCTAGCTGTCCTTTCTCAATCTATTAACATGCTGCTCTCATGGTAACATCACAGAAAAGAATTCAAGTAACTAATTCTGCTCCAGCCCTCCCTGCCCTCAGCCTGACACACAGCTCTACTTTTTAAGGAGCTGAGGAAACTAAAGGCAAAGGGAGGGGGAGAAGAGAGAAAAATGTAAGAAATGGTTCAAAAGACATTCGGAACAGAATATTTCCATTCCTACAGACCCTGGCAGGTCAACAGTTACATTTTTTGAGTGCAAATTACTCTTCTTCAGAACTGAATCTCCCTATTCATATCAGATTTCAAATGCAAACTCACTTTCTCTCTGCACAAATGCTTCCAGACCTACTGAGTTTCTGCAGCATTTTTTGTTTTTCTTCCAGATCTCCAGCACCTGCAGCTTTTAACTTTTAATTCAAAACTAGGGAGGCTATTGGGCAAGGGTCTCTGATAGAAGACGTATACCAAGCTCAGATTCAAGCTGAGTCGAAGAGTTGCTTCTGTGTTACTGAACCTTCAAACAGAAACCCATGTGCAAAACACACATCACAGAAAACAGGCCATTTGGCCCAACTGGTCCTTGATAGTGCTAATGGTCAACAGAGACACCTCCTGGAACCCTACCGAGCAATTCCTTTTACTATTGCTGAGACTGCAAAAAGCAAAGCCGGCAAGCTTGCTATTTATGGGAATTGTTAACCACTCCTAAGTTTTCCAATCGTCATGTGTCTGAGCTTGGGTTTCCCCAAGTTAAAGATAAATTTCAAAACAACAGGAACATTGGGAAGAAAATTCAAACAGCAATCTCCTCATCGAAGAGGAGAAGGCTACAAATCATATTCTTTGGTTGATAAGGAAGCAATATTGTGTCTGGAACAGGCACTGCAAGGAAAGACAGACTTGCATTTTCATTGCGCTTTGCACAACCATCGCATCCAAAGCCTTGAACCGAAAGAAAGACTTTTGAAATGTAGTGACTGTTGCAGTGTTTGAAGCACACAAGTCAATGAGTACACAGCAAGCTCCTTCAAACATCACTTGGTGTTGTAGGTCACTCAATGGGTCTGAGTCGCTTTGGAAATTCTTTCCACCTATGCAGCAACCTGGGGTTAAGGACAGTGATGTTAGAGGCACACACTTCCTTTCCATCACACATCTTTAGGGAAGGTGATGGCCTCGTGGTATTATTACTGGACTGTTAATCCAGATACCCAGATAACGGTCTGGGAACCTGAGTTCAAATCCCACCATGGCAAGATGGTGTAATTTGAATTCTGTTTTAAAAAATCCATAATTAAAAGTCTAATAATGAACATGAATCCATTGTCAATTGTCAGAAAAACCCATGTCCCTTAGGGAAGGAAATTGCCATGGCCTACATGTGACTCCAGACCCACAGCAATGTGGTTGACTTTTAACTGCCCTCTGGGCGATTAGGGATGGGCAATAAATGATGCCTAACCAGCAACACCATCATCCTGTGAATGAATGAAAAAACACAGCGACCAAGGATTTATCTCATTCTTACTGCATAGCAGTTATGTGCATTGGAAGGATTCGCAGATTGCTGGTCCATTTGTTTGGCCACATTACGAATGTACCTTCCTTAACTGTCAAAATGTGGGATGGTTCTCTAATCCCTAGGGGCTCAGATCCTAGGGGTTACTCAGTGTAGCACAGCGCCTTACCAATCAGCAATTGGATAGTGATCAACTTATTTCCTTGATTTTGCAATGTTATTTGAGGGAGAAGTATGAACAAATAGATGCTGATCTCCGTTGAAATAGACAGGCACTTGGGGCCTCAGGTTAATAAAGGGGCATAAATTTCAAATTAATGCTAGGCTGGTCAGGGATGATAAGAGGAATCACTTCACACATTGGGTGAATCTGAATCTCATGCTTTCTTTATAAAGAAAAATACTCTGGAACAGTTTATAAACTTTAAAACTGAGACCAAAAGACTTCTGTCGCACGTGTGTTAGGGAGCCAAGTTAAGCAGATGAGGTTTTAAAAAATATTGTTCATGGTACAAGGACATCTCTGGCAATGCTTGTACTGTTGCCTGTCCTTGACTGCCATTGAGTGGCTTGATAGGGCCATTTCAGAAGATAGTTAAGAGTTATCCACATTGCTGTGGGTCCAGAGTCTCAAACTGGGTAGGGATGGCAGATTTACCTCCATAAAGGGCATTAGTGAATCAGAAGCATTTTTACAATCATCAATGATAGCTTTGTGTTTTCCAATTCCAGATTTTAATTAATTCAATTGAAATTCTACCAGCTGCTGTTGTGAGATTTGAACCCACGTCCTCAACCATTAATCTGAGCTTCTAGATAGCAAGTCCCTTGGCTTTACCACAACACCACTGTCACCCAGGTACAGAACAACAGCAGTGATCTGATTTTATTGTGGGGAATAAGCTCAAGATACAGAGCATCCTGTCCTTCTGTTTACGTTCATGCGGCAAAGCCCAAGTGAGAGACTTTGCTGCCACATGCTCACACTCAAACTTATTATTTCCCCACAGCCAAAAGGGCCAACTGCTTTCACGCAGCTTGTATCACGAGAATAAATCAGATCTCACACGCCACATAAAGGCTCTTGGTGATCTTCCAACACACGGAATGCATTAACCCCTCGCCTCGGGTAGCTTAATGACAGGCCAAGCAGTTTGTTGACACCAACGCTCATCGGCACAAGGCTACACACAACACTTCACATCTGTTGCTTCAGGAAACTGGTAAATCCCCTCTGACAAAGGTATTTGTTTCAATTCTTGGCCCCGATGGAAAACTGGTTCATGTTTACAACTGAAACTCTCCAACCGAAGTGTCCGCAGAATGGTTTAACATCTTTACATAAATATTTTGTAGGTACTATTGTCCCACCGCATTTATGTTAAACCTATCTGACGTGATGCAGGGAACAACAAATTGCAGCGAAGCAGAGGAGAGTTGTTCCGGCAGAGAGCTGGTATGGACACAACAGGCGCTGTGCTTCCATGCTGTAACAGTTCTAACTATTCTTTATCATCAGCGTGTAATCAGTTGCACCAGGGCTGCAGCTATGGGAGTCAGTAATACTGAGGCTGGAACTGCCTGACGTTACAATAGCTAAGTCAGTTCAAGATCTGTGATGGGGGTAGAGGCCAGAACAACTGGTCACAGTTCACAGAGTGGCACAGATTTGGGACCTCTGCTGCCAGGATTTATCTGAGCAGTGCCTGAAAGATAGATTCAATTGTCACTTCCAAGATGGGAATTGGATAAACATTTTGGAAAGGAAACACTTGCAGGCAAACAGGGAAAGAGCAAAGGGAAGGGACAAACGTAATTGCTGTTTCAGAGCGGTACACAGGAGGCCACGATCTTTGCTTTATGACTCTTAACAGTTAAACCAAAAGTGATGCATCTTTAGAGATCACTATCTCTTGCTTTCAAGGGTAACGTGTGAAAATCCTTTACTGATTTGAGTTCTATTGTCGAAGAACATGGACACACAACATATCACTGCTACTTTATCGGATACTGTTGATTTCATTCCAAGATGTCCACCTGGGGTCAATGAAAAATGTCACACTGATGAATTGGAGGATGCTGGTAGAGTGGGGCCAAATTCCAATGATTAGAGAGAATTCTATTCTGTATCCAACTCTGTATCGAACTGCCTTGTGAATGTTTGATGGGGACAGTGCCTGAGCTGTGTCTCTCCTGCAAGTGGTTGATGGGGGCGGTGTAGATAGTGTTTCACACTGTATCTCACCCCAAGTTGTACCTGGCTCGGGAGTATTTGATGGGGAGAGAGTAGAGAGAGCTTTACTCTGTATCTAACCCTGTGTTGTTCCTGCCTGGAGTGTTTGGTTGGGGTAGTTTATAGGGAAGCTTTCCCCTGTATCATAATTCATGCTATACCTGCCCTGCAAGATGCTGGTACTTAGTTTCTGAAATGCAAATGTTTAATTACTAGTATTCATCATGCTTTCATTCGATGAACATCCATCACTTTTATGAGCAAAAACATCATTAAAATGTTGTTTTGATTGCCAAGCTATTTCCTACTGTTGACACAGTGTTAACCCCCTGAGAAATAAATTCTATTAGTTGTAAAACCTCATCTGTTACTGTTAAAGTCTTTCACAAAAATAAAAAAAAGTCAAAGGTTTAAAGCCCCCTATTTTGCTTTGTAATTTTCCCTTCCATCTCGTTGAATTTAATTGTTGTCTGGGGACGTGCATATACAATGAATCTGTGGTCACAAACACATTACACTGAACAAGAACAAGACCTTTCTGCCCAATGTGTCCATGCCAACTATACAGCAAGCTTCCAATTTGACCAATTCCCCCTTTTCCCATAATCCTTCGCAGTTTACCTTTTACAATCAATTCCCTTTAGCAAGTTACAATTGAATCTGCTTTCACCAGCTTTCCAGGGAATCCATTCTGGACCCTAACAACCTGCAGTAAAGGTAACAATCTGTCCTCATTGGCCCCTCTGTTTCCACTGTCCTAGGTTACAGATGTTAACTGTGCTGGCATCAGGAGGCATTGGTTCCTCACAGACACTTACCCACAGGGTCTGTATGTGAAAACAATATAGCTGTCTTCGTCAGTGCGTTCCAGGAATGTGACACAGGTATGCTTCTCCCAGTGCCTCATCGCCTGCCTGAAGATAGCTCTCTGGCTCCCTGTAAAACAGCGCAGATTCTATTCAATCATTTCAGACAAACCAAGCAGAAAGCACAAGACAGCTTCAGGGCAAACATCTACAGTGAGCCATCCCATTCTTATCACCGCTGGCGCCTGAAAAATGCTCTCCTCAACTCTTTACCCACCTTTTGACGACTCACTCATCAGCGTTGTGCATAGAATAACTGATAGCCAGAGTAGTAATCTCTTGCTAGACTGTTTACTTTATCTTCTTATACAAGGCATTGTGGCAAGTACACTTTATACATTTATTTCAGCAAGATTTACACTAACTCATTACTTGTTTCTATGTTTTTCATGAAATTAATTCCTGTCCTCTCGTTACCTGTTAATTTGACATCCCAATCTGCTACTCCAGATGTTTTACTTGCTTTTTCAAACCTAGGGTCTAACTATTTATTGATTGAACTATTAGTTGTTAGTACATTCAATCCCCAGATACACCTCAGCCAGTTAGAGCTGATGTGCCAGCCAATCAGCATCCTTTTCTTTATAAACTAAATTGGTGTGACTGTGCAGAATTTGGCATTCTTGTGTTTGACTTGATGAGTGCAGGACAAAAAAGCTCTTCGAGGATATTCAAAAATATTTTTGTGCTCATCATGATGAACCCAATGAGCTGACTGGTCTGATAAAGGTGGGCTAGTTCCCACTGAAGGAAAAGGGTAGCACTCACCAGTGAAATTTCCTCCAATCACGTAAGGGATCACTCCCTCAGGCCAGACGCGCTCGGGACGGGAAGTGGAAGCTCGGCGAGTTCGACTACGAGTCTCATTCTTCCGGAACTTTCTGCCCCTCCTCTTGCCTCTTATATTCCGGGCTCTATCACCTACACAGGAGCAGGAGGAAGTCTGAGAACATGGTAATAGCACAAATAGAAAGCAATCCCGTAGCTCAGGTTAGTTCATTGACAAAAGAGTTATGAGATGGAATGGATTCAAACACAGTGTGCGGCGGAGGGGAATTCTACCCAATTTGGTCTCGTCGTGACTTCACTGAAGAGGGTTAGGAGAGGGGACAGACTTTTAGGGAAAACGGGTGCTCCAAAGTGGCAGCTGCCCGTCAACATGGCAAGAAGACGGGAACATAGAAAGGTTGTATCAGAGATGGAGGCCATGTCAAGCTGCATGTCCGCTCCCTGCAAGAGCAACTGGGCTGGTCCCACTCAGTCTTACACTGAAGAATCAGAAGCGATTCTCTTTCTCCTCACAGCAGGGCTCAAAAGATTCACCAACTCAGCCAAGTTGACACGTTAAAGATTCTTGTGCAGATGTTCACATGGCAGTGAAATTTACCCACAGTGCAGTGGAGCCTTTCCACTAAAAGCTCTGCATTTAGCTTTCCCTCCCGATTTCCCATCACCAACTTGCCCACCCCTTATGTCTGCTGAACAAACTCAATCTCATTCAGGCAAGTCACCAGTTGCACCTTACATCCCCCATTCAGACGTGCACTTGGTGAGTGCCAGCCAGTATCTAGCCTGAAGGGCCCAAGGCAGAGCCAGCACCTACAGGTCTTCACTTCCTAAACAGCTAGACAGCCATCTGAAGTGAGAGTCCTGCCCCATTTACATTCTCTGAATAAGCCAACAGAACTTTGTTAAAATGGCAAGGATTGTGTGGGCTTGTACCTCGCTGTGCCTTGCTGCTGAGTCGGCCCACTGTACTGTCCCTTGAAAGGTTCGTTCCGTTCAACTGCAGGTCACTGAGCTGATCTGAGAGGGAAAGTAAAAGAGGCTGTTAATGTTTTTTTCTGTTCAACAGGAATCATCCAAAGAGTTTAAAGTGATGTGCTAATACCGTACAAATTACTGTCATTATCACACAATTGTACAATAGATGCATGCTCTCCAACTTCACTGACAGAAATTTTGTCCAATTGAACTGGCTAATGTAAAACCTAGGAAATGGTAATTGAGTGGGCTGGAAGGATGCGTTTGTGGAACTGTGTGTATTGACGGTGTATGGGTGCACAAATGAGAGTATATATGTGACAGATGAATATATTTGCATGTATGTGTATTTATAAGGGCTAAGTATATGGAAGTACATGTGCAGTGTGTGTTCATGCACACGTGTGCAACCATATAGGAGTCTGTGTGACTGTGCACATGATGGTGTGTGTGTGTGTGTGTGTGTGTGTGTGTGTGTGTGTGTGAGAGAGAGTGAGTCAATGAGTTTTTATGACAATGCACAAACATGCAGGCATCTGAATGTATGTGAGTGAGCAACAGCAGATGTGTGAGAGAATGAGTTTTTAAGTATATCTACATGAGCGTATGTGTGACTGTGTGCGCATACATGCACTAGGCATATACAAGTGTATTGATCACAGAATTTTTTTTCCTCACAATGTGTGCGAACATGCAAGCTACAGTTTATATAATGTGTGAGTGTGTATAGAAGTATGAGGGAATATTAATGTGTGTCTCAGGATACGCAAGTGCCTGTCTGTGGCTAAGGCAGGATTCAGGGATGATACTCCATGGATTCATAGCAATTATCCCCCGAATGTTTCAACAGCCAGTTCTGAAAGGGAGTGCAGAGAAGATAAACATGTAGAACAGTACCTAATGATGGTCACTGCCTTCACATCAAAACAGGGAAAAGAAACAGATTTCACTGGAAGGATAACTAAGGCACAATACAGGGTAGACCACAAATTTGAGACAAGGCAAAGTTGTTTGGAAATTCAGCTTTTTAAACAAAATCCATGCTAAAGTATATTGCAACAACTGTTGACTGCAGGTTGTACCTGCAAAACAATGAACTGACCCACAGGTTATCACAGTGACCCTGCATGTGTCAAGGTACTACAGATGGACCCAGTCACCTCTCAAATCTCTGAGTAAGTAATTTGCTACAACAGCCGTCCAACACAAAGCTGGTTTTGTGTTATAATGTAATTGTATTCAATTCCACTAAGTCAAGGGCCTTCACCTCTTGCTCTTGACATATTAGGAGGCTTTATTTCTGAAAGGCATTCCTTATCTCAGGCACCTTAGCAGAACAAGTTAAAATCTGAAGTGCAAGGTGCCACCAAGTTTGTAAAAAAGCAGGAAACTGAGGCAAGTCTGAATTTTAAAAACGTACAGGGTCAAGTGGCAGCTGAAGGCTTACAATTCAGGATCTTCTAGTACATTCTGTTTAAAATCAGTGCATTTAGGGAACTGTAGAGTAGCGGTAATATAGTAATAATCCTGAAGCCCAGGCTAATGCTGTGGAAACATCATATGACATTCAATCACAGCAGCTCAGTAATTTAAAGTCAACGAACCAATCTAGACTAAAATGCCAGTCTCATTTCTCATGATCATGAAACAACTGGACTGTCATAATTCATTTCAGGGGAGGAAATCTATCATTCCTACCTGCTCTGGCTTACATGTTCCTCCAGCCCCAGAGCTCTCAATTCTCCCTAGCCTCTGGAGTTGCCTCTTGTGCCGTTTTGTTTGTACTGAAGTACTGTAGAAAAGGCCTTGGCAAGTGGAGCTACACAACATGGCCTCCAGCAATCCAAGGCGGCAGCTCACCACCCCTTTCTCAAGGGCAATTAGGGATGGGGCTACTGGCGCAGATAGCAATGCTTGCTTCACAAAAATGCAGTCAAATAAAGGCTGTCATCAACCTAGGATCAGAAATCTGGCTTATCCACAGAAGATCTGGTCCATTAACACCTTAGACTAACAAAAAAAGCTGCCATTCTCAAAATAAAAACTAACGCCATCAATCGTTCATAGAAGCATTCAGTGTAGGAGCTGGGGAGCCTCGGACGCTGAGGGGTGACCTTCTAGAGGTTTTTAAAATTATGAGGAGCACGGCTGGGTGAATAGCCAAGGTCTTTTTCCCAGGGTAAGGGAGTTCTAAACTAGAGGCACAGGTGTAAGCTAAGATAGGCCAGTTTTCAAAGAGACATAAGGGGTAACTTCTTCATGCAGAGTGTGTGGTGCATTTAAAGAATGAGCTGCCAAATGAAGTGGTGGAGGTGGGTAAAATTGCAACATTTAAAAGGAATCTAGATGGGTACATGAATAGTAAGGTTTTAGGCAGAAACAGGCTAAACATTGGTAAATGGGACTAGACTAATTTAGGATATCTGGTCAGCACAGACAGATCGGACCGAAGGTCTGTTTCTGTGCTGCACAACTCTATAAGACTGTTGAACTGTTTCTTAAGAAGGGTAATCTAAATAGGCCCATGACTTGTGTTTCTCCACTAAGCCCCTGAATATCTTTCCTTTTTCAATGAATTTGGATAATACTTCAAAAGTTGTGATGGAATATGTTTCATCAACCCTTTCTGACAGTACATTTCAGATCACAACAACTTACGTTTGAAAACAAATCTATCCCCACTGCAGGGGGTGCCTGTTCCAAGGATGCTCATCTTGAAGAAGTTGTCGTCCTCCCTCTGGGAAGACCCCAGTTCTGAAGAAGGGTCCCAATCTGAAATGCCTGACCTGGAGCACTGACTCAGTCCACTCTAAGTTCTTGAGTCAGTTGTCATACCGACTGCCCCACCAGAGGGAACAGAATTCTCACTTAGTCTGTTAAAACCCAGCTATACCCCTGTATTCCTGTACTGGCGTATACACGAGAATAGAAGTCTGAACCTAAATCTAAAATCATTTCATCAAAATGACAAGGCTCATTTTACGGCGTTCCTGGCTGACAGGACTGCTACCTGCAGCATCACCTCGAGAAGAAACAAGAGGTAAAAGCTTCCAGTTCACTTGGCAAGCCCAGTTCAGACAAATTTCCACTCAGTGGAACCTCAGAGAGGAAAATAAGCCCACAGTTTTATGAACGGATTACTCTTGGCTCTGGGATGGGGCAGTCCTCAGTCTGGCTATACCATTTGCTCTTCTTTGCCAGTAGCCATCATACTAAACCACAGTCTCACAGGAAAACTTCAAGACATTTCTTCTTTATTCACAGGCTATGGACGTTGCTGGTCAGGTCAGCACTTTCTCACTGAACTGCCTTCTGGAATAGGATGGCATGGTTCTCTCGGCCAGGTCAGAGGGCAGTCAAGCACATTGCTGTGGGCAGGAGTCACATATGGGAATGACCCTCACTTTCCAGTTTCAATAAGCACCATGTTGGCCTGCTAACATTTCTGTCCTTGGTCTGCTCTTGTTTTCCAATGAAGCTCACTACATGCTGAAGGAATAGCACATCATTTTCTGTGTAGGCACCTCTGACCTCCATTTTTCACATATATATCACCGTCCCCGGCCACGATTTGATGATCTCTTGTTGGCTTTGCACTCAGCACAGCAGATCAATTTTCTCCTTTTCACTGCTAACATTCACCCTAATTTACACCTCTGTCTCTCCTTTACCACCATTACTGCTGCCTTTGTCTTTTGCTCTAGGCACTCTCACCATCTATTCTACCTGCTCCTCCTCCCCTCTTTGTAATGAACATAGAAACCATCATTTTTCAACTCCGTTCAGTTCTGAAGACGAGTCATACTGGATTAAAATGCTAACTCTGTTTCTCTCTCTCTCCACAGATGTTGCCTCACCTGCTGAGTTTCTCCAGCATTTTCTGTTTTTATTTCAGATTTCCAGCATCTGCAGCGTTTTACTTTTAATTCAGTTGGGTCAGACTGGCTAAATCTGGCAGATTTCCTCCCCAAGGGGTTTTTACAATAATCCAGCAGCTTCAGGATCATTATTAATGAGACAAGCACTTTATTCTAGATTTATTGAACTTAGATTTCCAAGTCGCTGTCATGAGAGTGGAACCAGTATCTCTGGATCATTAATCCATGTCTTTGGTTTACTAAATCCAACAACATAGCCACTAATAATACCATAACCCATATTTAGTGAAGATTGAAGAATACAACATGTGGCTATCCAGATCTGTCACAAGTTATTCCAGTCTTATATCCTAGTGTAGAATGAATCACAGTACAAAAATAGTGCAAGTCTTCCTTTCAACACAGCAATGGTGTCATAGGGAGCAACCGCAGGATAGTAAAGGGATTAAAAAAAAACTTGCATTAAATAGCACTTTTTGCAACATCACCCCAAAGTGCTTACAGGCAGCCGGTTACTTTACAAAGTGAAGTGCCTGTTGGAAAAGATGTCCAAGGAACAGGTGTGGAAAGTTCAAAGAAGAAATAATCATAATAATTTCAGATAGAAAGAGATGTTGGGAAAGACAGACATGGAGAGTGTGAAAGGGAGACACAGCAAATGATCAAGAAAGTGCCAAAGAATGTGACCAAGACAGAATGCAAGAGTGTAAGAGAACGTGAACAAGAGTATGAGAGTGAAATAGTGTGCATGAGAAAGGGAGCGAGAATGATGCAGAGTTTGTGAGCATGGGAAATTGTGACAGTGTGACAGACAGAATAAAAGAATGAGAGAGCGCAAGAATGAGAGACAGACAGACAGAAAGCACAAGACTGCAACAGAGAAGACATATAGCAAGGTTTCATCAAAGGAAGATGTTTAAATTCAGTAATCACAGAAATGTAATGGCGTCCTGTTAAACACTATGATAAAGATGTTATTAGATCTTCTTGTGACATATGGTTGCATTAAGCAGGTCCTCATTAAACACCAACACCCACTGAGCTAAATAGAGAATACTGGGAGGCAGATTCGATCTGCGCAGCTTCCAAAACAAACCAGCTATTCAAACACACCCAATATTTACAAGGCAGAAACATTTCCTCTAAGTTTAAAAATACCTAGGCAACACTGCAGCTTCCTTCACACAATACAATAAACTTGGTGATAACTCCAAATTGGTAATAACTGCTTTTCTTTGTCACAAAGCTCCACGGGCAACACAAGTAAAAGCTGAGCTTCAAACAAACAGAGCACTGTGATTCACAAGAACTTGCATTTCTAAAACAGGACACACTAAACACAAATTCCAAAATGCTACACAAGTGGAAAAACGTGGGGAAATAGGCATGGTTTGAATAGGATGTTTGTTTGAGAGAAGGCTTGCACTTACATAGCACCTTTTGAGGCTGCAAGACGTTGCAAATTGCTTTACAGCCAATGAAACACTTACAGAAGTGCCATCACTGTGTGCAGGAGGCTCCCACACTCAGAATGAGGCAAACAATCACATCATCTATTTCAGTGTTGGTGAGTGAGACTTATATTATTTTCATTCACCAAGAACCACCTCCCCCCAAAAGTATTGCCATGGGTTAAAGACAGTCAGAGCCTTGGTTTAATGTCTCATTGAGATGCAGTCGTTTTGACAGTGAGGCAGCAAACTCTCAGTACTGCACTGCGGTGTCATCCTGGATTTCTACAGTCACAGCTCTACAGTGCTGCTTGACAGGCGAAAATGAGTCTGTGACCAGCTAAGCTGCAGCTGAAATGGTGCACCTCAAGAAATGATGCGGTAAAGAGTTTGGAAGGATTTTCAGAGTGTGCGGCTGAAGTGAGACTTGCATATTTCATATCTCAGAGCGGTGAGATATAAACTCCCTCCCTAATAGCACTGTGTCTATCCCTGCACTACATGGGCTGCAACTGTTCAAGCAGGCAGCTCACCACCACCTTCTCAAGGGGCAAATAGGAATGGCCTCGCCAGTGCTGCCACATCCCATAAACGATTAAATGGATGAGGACTGAAGTAACGGAGAAGGGGGAATGAATGTGATACAGGACACAGGGTGCTTAGACATGGCTTGGAAATTGGGGGTGATACTGAAAGAATGGCAACGTGTCTTAAAGGTGACAAAAAAACTTGGATGAGGGCTTCTACAGCATCGGGTGGCATCAGCAACGGGAGAGGACAGAGCTGTCAAAGGTATTGGTATTGATCGGACGTTATTGGTATTGGTTCGACCTGTGGCCAGGCTACTAAACTAGCAGTTACAATGAAAACAGGAAATGCTGGAAATACTCAACAGGTCCAATAGCAACTGCGGAGAGGGAAACAAAGTTAATGTTGTCAGTCTGTGACCTTTCATCAGAGCTGGGATAAGTTAGATTTGTAGCTGATTTTGAGAAGAGGTGGGCAGAACAAGCACAAAGAGGAAGTCTGTGATGGAGTGGACTACATGAGTGATTAAATGACAGCACAGATTATTATTAGAATTATTTAAATGGTGATATGTTGGGAAGTGAGGATGTGCAAAGGGATCTGGTAACCTTGTACACTAAACAGTGAAGGGTAATGCAACAAGCAATTAGGAAGGCAAATGATATACTGGTCTTACTGCAAGAGATGTGGAGTGCAGAAATAGGGGTGTTTTACCGCAGCTATACAAGGACTTAGTGAGACCACACATGGAGTTCTGCATGCAGTTTTGGTCCACATACCAAAGATAGGACAGGAGTGCAGCAATGGCTAACTGGGCTGATACCAGGACTGTCCTAGGGGGAAGAGACTGGTTTGACTGGGCCTGTGAGGTGAGAAGGTTTAGATGGAAGATCTTATTGAAATGTATAGAGTTCTAATGGGACTGGACACATTAGATGCAGAGAGGATGTTTTCCCTGGTTGGGGAGTCTAGAACAGGGGTCACAGTCTCAAGGTACTGGTAAGACTTTTAGACCTGAGATGAAGAAACATTTTGTGCTCAAAGAGTAATGCTGTGAAGTTGGGTACAGCACTTGTGGATTGGGAGGCAGGGAAATTACAATTTGGTGTTTGTGACATGCTAGGGGGGAAGGCATTATGCGGTCCCTTTAAAAGTTTATGTGCTTTTTCTATGCTTAGAGATTTAAAATGGATGTCTGTGAGCAGGAGCTTGAAAGTTTGCAAGTACACAGTGAATACCCGAACTGACACATTTGTTTCACAAGGCTGTACAGTTAGCAGGCCAGGCAGCAATTTTACCAAGACAACACATTTTGAATTTAGCTCAATTTGAATCAGGCACTTAAATACCAAAAAAAAATTAGATTTAAATCTGATGGTTTTGACAACCTTGGACCAATCCTTTTGTACAGAATATTGATATGTCATCAAGGGTATAAGATGGGGCAACTGGACAAAACCCCAGAGAGAGCAAATTGCCATCCGTCAGCGATAACAGCACTCAGCTCTGAAGAGAGAATTGCTGGCTCTCACAGACGTCTCTGTATCTTGGAGATACCGCAAAGATAACCACAGCACAACTAGTAGAATCGACTGACAAGGCATAGAACTTCTGGAAGACAAGTCGTCTGGTTATAATTGCGAGAGACTTTTTTTTAATGTATAAGTGGAACTTATATTTATTGGAACAGTATACCATTAGAACACCATTCCGTCACCTGCAATCTGACCCCACCACCAAAGACAATTTTTCCTCCCCACCCTTATCGGCCTTCCGTAGGGACCACCCTCTCCATGACTCCCTCATCAGCTCGACACTCCCCACTAGCAGCACCACCCCTGGCACTTTTCCCTGCAACTGCAAGAAGTGCTACACCTGCCCCTACACCTCCTCCCTCACCCTCATCCCAGGGCCCAAGAAAACCTTTCACACTGAACAGACGTTTACCTGCACATCTGCTCATGTGGTATACTGTCCGCTGTTCCCAATGAGGTCTCCTCTACATTGGGGAGACCAAGCAGAGGCTTGGAGACCGCTTTATGGAATGCCTACGCTCGGTTCATGACAAATGACTGGACCTCCCAGTCATGAACCACTTCAACTCCCCCTCCCACTCCTTGGACGACATGCCCATCCTGAGCCTCCTGCAGTGCCACAATGATGCCACCTGAAGGTTGCAGGAACAGCAACTCATATCTCACTTGGGAACCCTGCAGCCCAATGGTGTCAATGTGGACTTCACAAGCTTCAAAATCTCCCCATCCCCAATTTCATCCCGAAACCAGCCCAGCTCGTCCCCGCCTCCTTGACCTGTCCATCTTGTCTCCCACCCATCTGCTCCTCCCACCTCGCTGACCAACCTCCACCCCCCACCTCCCACCTACCAGCCTCACCCCCGCCTTCTTGACCTGTCCATGTTTCTTTGACTGTCCAAACCCCATCCTAACTCCCCTCCTACGCTCACCTCTCCTGGCTCCATCCCCGCCTCCTTGACCTGTCCATCTCCTCTCCACCTATCTGCTCCTTTATCCACCTTCCATCATCGCCTCCCCCCCAACTCTCTATTTATTTCAGAGTCCCCTTACCCTCCCTTATTTCTGAAGAAGGGTCCAGACCCGAAACGTCAGCCTTCCTGCTCCTCTGATGCTGGTTGGCCTGCTGTGTTCATCCAGTTCCGCATGTGGCTATCTCAGATTCTCCAGCATCAGCAGTTCCTACTATCTCTACCATTAAAATCTTGTTTTATTTGGGAATAGTTAGTAGTTTGATGGGATTTATTCGGTTTGTTAATAGTTTAGTTAACCTGTTCACTGGTAGAGTTAGATAAACTGTTACTTGTTGATTTTAAAGTGAGTGCCAGGGATTTATTTTATTTAACCACTAGAAGTTGCTGAAAGACAGGTTACACCACTTGATATTCTCCTTTTATGGATTATAGGGTAAGGTTCTCCTCCTGGGTGTTTCGGTTTTAGTCCTCAGCGGGAGGTCCAACTCTGCTTTATAACCGTAGTGAACTGTGGAATTCTCTTACACAGAAGGGTGTGTAGGCAAAAATCACTGAATATATTCAAGAAAAAGTTAGGTGCATTATTAGATTTTAAGGGCATCAAGGGGTCTCGGGAGAAAGAGGGAGAATGGCACTGATATAGAGGTTCAGTCATGATCAGATTGAATGGAAGAGCAGGCTTGAAGGGCTGAATTACATGTTCCTGCTCCCAGCTTCCATACTTCTCAGATAGTAAATTCTCCAGGGCTTAAGAGAATGGAGATGGGAGTAAGAAAGAAAACTGAAGATATGTCTGCTGCTAAAATCGCAACAAGCAAATGAAATGGGGGTGGAGATTAGTGCGTCAAACTGTTGAGCTCAGCATTGACTGGAAGACTCACGTTGAGCTTCAGCAGAACACTGCAGCAGGACAAGGACCGGGATGTCAGGGTGACAGCAAGATGGAGAATTCAACCGATAGGCTGCCAGTTAAGTCAGGGTCACAGCTGCGGATTAAATGGACTTGTTCCAGTAAGCAGTCACCTAATCCACACTTGCTCTCCTCCAATGTACAGGGCACTGCACTGTGAGCAGTAACTACATCAGAATCAATATCTGCAGATGGAATTAGGGAAAGCAAGAATTTATTCCTTCATCTAACGGCATCATAAAGTTTTAATCCAACCATGGGACGCTGTTAACATTCTGAGGTGATTAAAAACAGAAACTCTGCCGTTCCAATTATAGATAAAAGGAGAGGTTTTAGGATTGGTTTCAAGACCACAATCTCAAAGCTGGGGTGGGACAATAGTTTTAAGCTATGAAGATGGTTCAAGGCTTCACGTAAGATGATTGCCCAATAATTAGCTTCACAACATCCATCATCCTCACTATAATGTAATTCCAACAGCTCCAATTTAACCAACATTTTTTTGAGTTAGTTCTTTCATGGAATGCGGGCATCGCTGGCAAGGCCAGCATTTGTTGCTTCATCTCTAATTGCCTTTGACATTCCATGTTCTTTGATTTCTTCATTAGCACATCAATTGATAACTCATTTAACTGAGCTATCTGACATACTCCACGCCCTCCCAAACCCCACACTGTTCAAGTTGAGTTGTATCACCAAAAGAAATCAAGACCATGAGTAGTCAACTTCTCACACTGTGACAAACAATTAACAAGGCACATGGCATCCTGGGCTTTATCAGTAGAACCACAAAGTTTAAAAGCCAGGTTGCACTAAGCGTCCATAGACGATTAGTTCATGAGGAGATTTGACTGAGGTTTAAGAGGATTAGGCACGAGTGAATAAAGAGAAACCATCTGGGGTGAAGACGCAATAACCAGAGGGGCCAGATTTAAGAAGACGGCCAAACCACTTTTGACAAAAAGCCAGTACAGTTAAAAGTTTTGGGATGCACAGCCCAATATGGTGGGGGTGAAGCAGCTTCGACCATAACATTCTAAAAGGAACAATTAAACACGCCAAGGAGGAATTACTTCAGTGACACGGCGGCAATTTGGGGACCAGGCTGGCACAGACTTGATGGGTCAAATAGATGATACTTTTCCATCACTCCAAGTAATCTGCACTGTGAAGTAATGGGATTAGAGTGAGGTGTGTTTGCGAGGCAGTTCCACTTCAAATTGCGCATCTAAGATGTTACAACAAGAGCAGAAAGGAGGAAATGTAAGATTTACAGTCTTTCTTCACTTAAGTTTGATGTAGCCACTCATCAAACTCCTTCAAAAAATGCAAAGACAAGGCAAACCCTTTCAGCTGACCAAATATCACTGAGGCTGTGGAACCTTTGCCAGTTTATAAATAAATCTTTTGAGAAGCGTCAGTCATACTTCAGCCATGGATAAAGTGAGGCAACTGTTATAGAAGCTGTTGTGTTTTTATTGCACCTTTCATCTCCACAAGATGCCTAAAAGTGCATTAACAGCCAGTGAAGTGCTTCTGAAGTGTAGTCATTGTTGTAATGTTGGAAGCATAGTAGCAAATGACTGCACAGCAAACACTCACAAACAGCAATGCAGTAATGATCAGTTAATGTCTTACCTAGAGATGTGTTTGGGCCAGAGCATTATGGCAGAACTCTTCTTCACTATAGTGCCATGGGATCATTCTACCCCCTCCTGAGATGGAAAGAGGGATCACCTTGACGTCCCACCAACAGCACAGCACTCCCTTGAAACTGCACTGGTACATTGAGAGTGGCAGCCTCGATTTTTGCGCTCCTGGATTGGGTCTTGAACCTGCAACCTCACTGACTCGAGGGGAGAGCTTTCTATAAGATGAGCCACAGCAAACAACTTTGAACCGAGCTGAGGATTTGTTAAACAGAATGAAGGGATCGTGACAAAGAAAACCACTTCAGATGGGAAACAGATTGTTGAAGTGCTAATCAGTGGAATCCAGTTAACCTGTCATTGAAAATACGCTGGGAACTCACAGGAATCCGTCCAATCAACTGAATTCCAGATAGAAAACTGAATGAGTTGGGGATTGTCCAGGCTCTGGCAATTGCCCATCACTCTCAGGTGACACAAATCCAAACCTGCTCTCTCATCGTGATAGAGAACAAGCCATCAGCAAGATAAACTGTTTCAGAACACACACGGAGATGTAAGCAATTCCCTGCAACTTCAGCCAAACATACTCTGTAAGAGTTTAATGCCAGCAATGTGGGCAGCTGTCATCCCACCCACTTGTAATGGTCCAGACTCAGACAGGATCTTCCCCCGTGATCAACAAGTCTGCAACAGTGCAACACTGCCACGTTTCACCACGGCCAGAACAGGAACAGAGCTGGATTAAAAGGAAACATTGATGGAACAACAGCACAACTGCGATGAGAACAGAAAAGGCAGTAACTGCACAGAGGGATTTGGGGGTGGAGCTGGTATATGACAGATAAAATGTAGAGGAGTGCTTCCAGAACACTGTTAACTCCTCCTCTATGCTTCAGACGTGGAGCTGCTGTGCCTTTTGTGGCATTTTCCAATTCCACAGCGAGTCCAGACAGTTTGAGATGAAGTGTATCCAGCTGAACTCTATTAAATATGCTTTGAATTGAGATGTTAGGAGGCCACAGTAGAACACAACAACCCTGGCCCTCTGACAGCTACTTTTTTAAAAAAAAAACACACTGGCATCTCTGCCACTGTGCAGCCGGGCAACGGTGGAGCCAGCAGGGCACTCAAGGAGGCCATTCAATCTCCTTTGCCATCTAATTACAGTGTGACTATACTGTATCTTAACTCCAATCACCTACCTTGCTTGTACATCACCCCCTCCCCAATTGCTATGGAAATAAATAGTTTCTCTCTATCCTAGAGGACTGGAAAATAGTTAATGTAACACCCCTGCTCAAGAAAGGATGGAGACAGAAGACAGGAATCTCTGGGCCGATTAGTCTGTCTGCGGTCATTGATAAGATTTTAGAGTCTATTATTAGGGAAGAGATTGTACAGTACTTGGAAGTGCATGATAAAATAGGCTTGAATGAACAAGGCTTCATTAAGGGGAGGTCATGTCTGACAATACTTCTTCAAAGAATTTGAGCAGATATGAGCAATTTATACAAAGGACATCCAGTGTATGTGATCTATTTAGAATGCCAGAAGGCCTGACAAGGTACCACACAGGAGGCTGCTAAATAAGATGAGTCCAAGGTATGAGGGGCAAGGTACTGGCAGAAGGCAGAGAGTGGGGATCAACGGGCCTTTCTCAGGATGGCAGCTGGTGACATGAAGAATTCTGTAGGGATCTGTGCTGGACCACGACTAGTCACATTACACATTAAGGTCTGGACAAAGGAACTGAGGATATTGTTGCTAAGATGCAGATGACACAAATGTAGGTGGAAGGGCAGGCAGAGTTGAGGAAATGGGGAGGCTACAGAAGAACTTGGACAAGCTGGAAGAATGGGCAAATAAGTGACAGATGGAATACAATGTGGGAGAGTGTGAGGTTGTGTGCTTTGCTCAGAAGAACAGCATTGGCTATTTCCTAAACAGGGAAATGCTTCAAAATCTGAAGCATAAAAGGGGCTTGGGAGCCCTAGTTCAGGATTCTCTGAAGTTTAACATGCAGTTTCAGCTGGCAGTAAGGAAGGCAAATGCAATGCTAGTGCTCATTTCAAGAGGGCTAGAATACAAGAAAATAGATGTACTGCTAAGGCTGTATTAAGCTCTGTGTGGTCAGATCGCATTTGGAACAGTTATAGGCCCTGTCTCTAAGGAAGGGTGTGCTGGCATTGGACGGGGTTCAGGGAGGTTTATAAGTTTGATTCCAAGGAAGTGGGGCTTGTCATATGAGGAGCGGTTGAGGATTCTAGCTCTGTACTCAATGTACTTTAGAAGGGTAATGGCGGATGTGATTGAAACCTACAGAATACTGAGAAGTTTGGACAGAGCAGGCACAGAGAAGATATTCCCATTAGTAGGAGAGAGTAGGACCCAAGGGTACAGCCTCAGAGTGAAAGGATGGCCTTTAGAACTGAGATGGGGCTGGTGAATCTGTGGAACTCATTTCCATGTAAGGCTGTGGAGGCAAAGTCATTAAGTGTCTTTAAGACAGAGATAAATAGGTTCTCGATGAGTAAGGGGATCAAGGATTGCAGAGAGATGGCAGGAGTAAGGGGCTGAGAAACATGTTAGTCATGATTGAACAGTGGAGCAGCCTCGATGGGCGAATGGCCTAATTCTGCTCCTACATCACATGGTCTTATTGAACTCCTTTAGTCATCTCAAACACCCCAAATAAATCGTCCGTCCCTTAATCTCCATAATCGAAGGAACACCAGCCTAAATAACTCAATATACAAATCATGACCTGGCACAGACCACTCCTCGAGCCTGCTCTACCCTTCAATTAAATCATGGCTAATCTGACTGCGGCCACAACTCCACTTTTCCATCTGCACCCCCTACCTTGCTACTGTTAGACCCTCTTGTCAAACAAAAATTTGTCTACATCAGCCTTAAAAATATGCAATCACACTGCCACCATCGTTTTCTGGGCAAGGGAATTTTACAGATTAAGGACACTGAGAGGGGAAAAAGATTATCTTCATCTGCATCTGAAATGGGAGAGGCCTTATTTTGAAACTCTGCATCTTCATTCTAGCTGACCCCAACAAGGGAAACGTCCTTCCAGCTTCTGTACCATGAGGCCCCCTCAGGATCTTACATATTCAATAGGATCACCTTTCATCCTTCTGAACTCCAATGGATTCAGGCCCAACCTGATCAACCTTTCCCCATTCGACAACCCCTTTGTGCGAGGAATCTGTTGAGTTCATGTCTTCATGATTCAGCGCTGTTATCTATTTCTTCGTTACCTCTGAAGTTGACAACTTCATTCCTACCATTGCCAGTCTCCAGTCTTAAACTCATCTATAACTTCCGTCCGGTATTCTAACTCGTACTGTTGAATCACCCACCCTATGCTTGTTGGCTGACAGTGGCCCACGGTCAAACAATGTCTTGATTTCAAAACCCTCATTTTTGATCAGAAATCTCTCCATAACTTCGCCCTTCCCTATCTCTGCAGCCCCCACAGCCACAGTGCCCTTCAGGAAATCAGCATTCTCCCAATTCAGCCCTCCCTGTGCACCAAACTATGAATGCTTCATACAGGTGACTCTGCCTGCAATTGTTTTAGCTCCAGGCTCTGGAATTCTCTTGCTGAAACACTCCATTCCTCCTTCCTCCTTCACAACATTCCTTCCAAACTGACCTTTGTGACTAAGCCTTTGGCCAGCTGCCCTAACATCCCGTGTGGTCTGCTTCCCACTGTGTTTGAGGTCTTTGCCTGATGCTTTTTAACAACATGAAAGGTGCTATATTAATACAGAGATAATGGGAACTGCAGATGCTGGAGAATCCAAGATAATAAAATGTGAGGCTGGATGAACACAGCAGGCCAAGCAGCATCTCAGGAGCACAAAAAGCTGAGAATCTATATTAATACAGATTGCTTAGTAAAGAGGATAGCTCTCTCTGGTTTACCCCAGCGATACAACTCAACCTCAACTTCAGGACTGCACTGGTTTTCGATTCTCAGATTCAAGAACATGGTGGTATCACAGGATGGCCAAACTGCTCCAGGGGCAGGGGCTACATTCCATGTCTTGAAGAATACCAGAGATTCAGACAGCCAACAGGTCTGACTGCATTTCCAGGCTTCTCTTTCACAATCACTCGAGATAGGATTTGAAATCAAACCCGACTGAACTCAATATCAGTGGGTAATAAAATGTGAGGCTGGATGAACAAAGCAGGCCAAGCAGCATCTCAGGAGCACAAAAGCTGACGTTTCGGGCCTAGACCCTTCATCAGAGAGGGGGATGGGGAGAGGGAACTGGAATAAATAGGGAGAGAGGGGGAGGCGGACCAAAGATGGAGAGTAAAGAAGATAGGTGGAGAGAGTGTAGGTGGGGAGGTAACTCCTCCCTTCTCCCACCACCCCTTCCTCCCACTCCAAGCCGCACCCCCAGCTACCTACTAACCTCATCCCACCTCCTTGACCTGTCCGTCTTCCCTGGGCTGACCTATCCCCTCCCTACCTCCCCACCTACACTCTCTCCACCTATCTTCTTTACTCTCCATCTTTGGTCCGCCTCCCACTCTCTCCCTATTTATTCCAGTTCCCTCTCCCCATCCCCCTCTCTGATGAAGGGTCTAGGCCCGAAACGTCAGCTTTTGTGCTCCTGAGATGCTGCTTGGCCTGCTGTGTTCATCCAGCCTCATATTTTATTATCTTGGATTCTCCAGCATCTGCAGTTCCCATTATCTCAATATCAGTGGGTTGTGTGTTCAGGATCAAAACTGTAAAGCCACTGTACTCCTCTGAGGAAGGTACCATCACTGGTTGTTGACAGAAAGGCTGTCCCCTTGCAGTACAGCATCAATCACGAACTAGAGTAAGCCAGAAAAGCCAGCACTGACTGAAGGATGTGGCAACAGAGTGGGCTAAATGACCAGTTTCTGTTGCAGACTTTTGGCCATTCCATGGTTTAAGAGAAAAACTTCATTTTTAAAAGCTCTGTTCATGGGATGTGGACAGCATATTTTACGGATTATTGTTGGATGCTGGTGAGCCATCTTCTTGAACTGTGGCAGTCTATATGGCATAGAGACTTTATGACAACATCATGAAGGAACAGTGATATATTTCAAGTCTGAATAGTGAGTGACTTGAAGGGAATTCAGCAGGTAGTATCCATTGTTTTTATCCCTCAAGGCGGTAGCTGGTAGTTGGTAGATGGTTTTGGAACCCTTGAATTTCTCCAGGGTATTTTGTAGATAGTACATTTTGCTGCTATTATACTTTAGTAGAGGAAGTGAATGTTGAAGGTAGTGGTTGGAATGCTGATTAAGGAGGTTACTTTATCCTGAGTGGTGTTAAGTTCCTTGAGCGTTGTTGGAGCTACCCAGGTCAAGTGGGGCATATTCCATCACACTCCTGACTTATGCCTTGTTGATGGTGCACAGGCTTTGGGGAGTCAGAAGCTAAGTTACTCACTGCAGCATTCCTAGACTTTGACCGGCTCTTGTAGTATTTACATGGCGCGGCCAGTTCAGTTTCTGGTCAATGTTAACACCAAGAATATTGATAACGGGCAACTGAGTGAAAACAATCCCACAGACTGTCAAGGTGAGACGGTTATATTCTCTCTTGCTTAAAGAAAGCTATTGTCTGCCCAAATGTCACTCGCCATTGATCAATTGCTGCCTGGATGCCATCCAAATATGCTACGGATTGTTTAAGTTTCAGAGGAGTCTGCACAGTTTAAGATCAAAATAGATCTGAGTCATCTCCTCTCTGCAAAACAGCACATCTTCCTTTGGAATATGCACCATATCAAACACCTGGCATAACTTCAATTAGACAATCCTTCACAATACACTGAGCATCCTCAAGAACTACTTTCTAGTGTTACATCTCTGCACCCATAATTTGTAGCTAATTCCTCCCTTCTAATAGGATCCACACAGTTTTGGTTCAGTCCACTAGTGGACTATATACTGTGTCAATTATATTGGAAAAGCCTCCCCAAAGAGACTTGTGGGGGTCTTTACTTAATGGAAAAGGCGGAACTTCTAGCTTTTCAACTGATTGCAGGTTTGCTGTGCACTTTACAGGCTGTTCATGTCAGGAGACAAATAGAGGCCAACGGGGGAAAGGCAGGATCCTCCTGAATTCAAAGGCAACATACCTAACAGCATGCAGCCAAATCCAAAGCAGCTTCTAGATACAAAGGAGGATCTGGTTGCAGCCCACAGCTGACTCAGGGTCTACAGCCCACATATCGCCCACAGGGAATTAAATAAAAGATAAAAAGCTTCAGACAGTTTGTGGTGTGGAAAATATTAGAAGCCGTCTGCTGGAGTCTCATTTCTTCCTTTTAGTTATAGAAAGTTACAGTTAAAGGGCTTTTGTTTTACTTTGTCCTATTTCCTGCCCGGCTATTCCATAGGCAAAGACACCTCCTGTGGGGGATCTGGAGGAGAGACACAGTATCTGAGTCCTGCTGCATGGGAAAGCAAACACTGGGCTTTCACAAGGTCATACAAGGGAGGCCACGCAGCCTACTTCTGTCTCAACCGTCTCGAGATGGGTGAGAGGGGAGTGGGTGGGGTGGTGGGTGGGAGTTGCCACTCCTGAAACTCGCAGCTCATGACAGCATTGGAAGCAGAAAGAGCCAATAATTTCAAAATGAAATCAGACAGGCGCTGAAGGAAATAAACTTGTAGGGCAGCAGCCACACAGCAGGTGAATGGAACTGACTGGACTGCTCTGCAGAGAACAAACATTGATGTGATGGGCTTAAAGGCTTCCTTTTGCGCCATAATGACTTTCTGACATTGTTCTTTTTTTAAGGAAAACATCCTAGACCAATTATATTAAAGGCGATTTAAAAATGGAAGTTGTTTTGTGTAAGAGTTCCTCTCTGCCTTTCATGAAAGTAGTAAAGGCTTGGACTGCCCCATTGCCTTTCACAGCCTTGGAAGTGAAGTAGGTTCAAGGTTTGGTCCTTGTTATTTTGTTTCCCTGGCACTTGTTCATTCAGGCCTCTGTTTCCAGAAGTTCCACTTCTTGCCCACACCTCTCCACCCCCATTTCAGACATCTGCACTCCTCTAATTCTGACCCCTGATTTTAATCCCTCCATCTCAGTTAGCTTTATCTTCAAGTTCGCAATGCCCTCTCGAGACCTGTCCACCTTGCGTGCTTCCTTTATTACTATCTTCCAGGCTTGACATTTTATTTGTATTGCTCCGGTGAAGCACCTTGCCATGTTTTATTACATGAACGGCACTATATAAAGACAGAAGATTTTTTAAAATTTCCTTCACAAGACACAAGCATCATCAGCTATTGCTGCCCATCCTCACTCACCCTCAAGAAGGCCCTTAGGAGTTAACTAATTTGCTCTGGGTTTGGAGTCACATATAGACCAGACGGGGCAAAGGCAGTAGATTTCCTTCCCTGAAGGAAACCGCTTGGACGTTACTTTTCTTACAACAATCGACAATGCTTACTTAGTCCCCATTAGACTAGATTTTAATTATTTCTTTTCATCTTGAATCTCATTGCCCTCCATGGCAGGCTTCGAATACAAGTCCCCACAAAATGGGCCAGTATCATTATCACTACATGGCTGTGTCCTCCAATCATGCTGCTTCTCACTGACTCCTTTTTATGTGGCACCTTAAAAGAAATATTCTGTTCATGGTCTATGTCAGGTCAAACTCCAAAGTCATAAACACTTGCAAAAAAAAATTATACCAATCAGTCCCACAGAACAGACAGAAAGAACAAAGGTGAGATCTTGTCAACCTGTGGTCACTGGACTTCGGCAGGATAAATTTGGAAATGGTCACTGTGATATACATCATCGATAGAACTGAATAAATGGTACAAGTGGGAAGCATCTTTGTGCAATAACCGCTCTTCAAAAGAGTATGTATGTACTCTCTCTCTCAACACCTAAGTGCATAGCAATGCCAACAAAGTCCTTAGAGGTGCAGCCACGGTTGTCATGTCAGATACACAGCTGCCTATTTACACACAGCAAGCTTCCACAAGTGACAACCGATAATCTTTTGTAGTCACATGGGGTCACGGGATAAATGTTGGTCCCAGGTCACATGTGAGAACTTCCCATCTCTTGATTGAAATAGGGCCACAGAATCTCTTGAACCCATCTGAATGGGCACAGAGGGCTCCTTGTTTAATCCTTGTCTGAAAGAACTATAAACAGTGCAGCACTCCCATAACACTTCCCTCCAACAGTGCTGCACTCCCCGTGTACTAACCAAGTGATCGCACGCTGGACTTCTTCTATATTGCCCCTCTGAGAGCACAGTGAAAGCTGGCTAACTGAACATATTCAGGCTGAATTAGACAGATTGTTGATTGACAAGAGAGTTGAGGACAAACAGAAAAGTGGATTTGAAGCCATAATCAGATCAATTGTGATCTTAGCAATTAGTGAAGTAGGCTTGAGGGGCCAAACGGCCTAGTCCTGCTCCTAATTCCAGTAAATCTTTCTCCGCTGCAGAAGTTGTGCTGCTGCTGTTTGCACACAGCTTCGGAACGGACACCAGAACATTTCTGAACACATTCATGAATGCATCATTGAGGAATGTGTAGACTTTTGACCTCTGTCACCTTCCTGGAATACCTGGCTTCAACTCAGTGTTCCAGTGTGTGTGCAAACTTTCTCTAATTAATCTCTGTATCAGCCAGTCCAGTCTGGAAGCTCGGCCAGTGAGTCTTGCCAGGTTTCCACAGGTATATGTGCCAGAGAGACCAAAACTGAGGATTCTAAAAACTGGGAGATAGTCTGAGAGACAGATGGCTATCTCCATATTTTTTGAATTCAGATACAAAGAGATTACTCTTCTAAGTAGCCCTGGCTGTAGGTTAGAATGAAAAGGTATAAAACAAATGCACAAGTCTTCATTTTTACAACTACCTGTTACATTCTGTTTGCTGATCTTCAAAAAAGCATAAAATGACATTTTGTTCATTTGATCCATCATCTTGAATTTTCAAGGAACTGTCAATCTACAAGCTTCTTTTGCCAGCACAAGTCAATCCTTTGCTGAATTCAAGTTATACAATTAAACAGAGATTGCTACATGTTTAACAATGACATCACAAGCTGTTTTGTGGTGATGGCCACATAACACTCAATATCATAATTGATACCTGAATAAAATACAGCTAGGGCATTCACCAACAAGTCCATCTAAGTACAATGCTGCAGTCCTCCCACCTTGTCTCACCTAAATTGATCATAACCACCTATTCTCTTCTTCTTCACATACTTATCTAGCCTCCCTTTTAATGCTTGAGCAAGGAAAAGGAGGGATGAAAAGAATCTTGATTCATGATTAAGTGTTAAATGTATTATTTAATGCAACTCTGGTGTCACTGGGAAGGCTGGCATGTGTTGCCCATCCCTAACTGCCCTGGAACTGAGTGGCACCTTCGGCACTTTCAGAGGGCAGTCAAGAGTCAACAACATCACCGGGGGCCTGGAGTCATATGGAGGCCAGACCAGTTAAGGATGGGGGATTTTCCACTCTGAAAGGCACAGATGAACCAGAGGGATTTAAATAACAATCAATGATAACTTCAGGGTCACAATGACTAGTTTTCAATTTCATAATTGCTTTAAAGTGGTGGAGGAATTTGAGCCCCATGTTCCCAAAGCAACTGCCTGGATTTCTGGATTACAAGTCCAGTAATGTTATGTCTACACCATCATCTCTGAATTACATTACAATTCACAAGCTAATGTGGATTCTGTAGACAATCATGTGCTTTCCAGTTAAATTACTTCTTCTCACAACAATGTCTTCATAACGTCAGAGCCTGTCTATGGCATGTTGTCTCTGGCACTTCTGATAATTAATCAGGTAAATCTGTGCTCTCTGGTTCTCAACTCTTTTGCCACAAATCAGAAGATACTTCCCATTCATTCTCTCCAGATGCCTCATGATTTTGGACAACTTTTGGACAACCTTCTCTTCATAATATCTGGGTTTCAGAGTGCTCAGGTGAAGATCTGACAACCACGGTTCAATTGGTAGTATAACTGCCTCTGCATCACAAGACTCAGGGTTCAACTCACACATCAGGATTTGAGCAAAAAAAATCAATACTAACACTCCAGTGTGGCATGTTACACTATTCGGGACACTGTCTTCAGAATGACAGGCAGGGCTTTGACTATCTGCACAGAGGAATACAAAAGATCCAGGGGCATTATTTTGAAGAAGAGCAGGGGAATTAGCGCTCATGTTCTGGTCCATATGTGTTCTTCAATCAGCAATTAACAACAAACGCACAGAAAATAACCTGGTCCCGACTATATTACTGTTGGTGGGAGTTTGCTGTGTACAAATTGGCTCCTTCGTTTTATATACACAAAAGCAACTACATTTCAAACAGTGCCTTATTGACTGTGACGTGTTTTCAGATGTCAGGTAGTTGCTATCTAAATGCAATTCTTTTTCTTTATTTTCTGTGGACAACCGTTGGTCCAAGCATCCTGCAGCTTGATGCCCTTCAAAAGTACTAAATAGGCGCATGAGCATTTATTGATATTATGTCTTCTGTAGACCTCCTGATATATTTAAAGACATTAGCAATAAATGGATGGATAGTTGACAAATGAATTTTAACATAGATAAATAACAGGTGCTGCATTTTGGCTGTAAAACGAAAAGACATCATTCAGCATTTGGGGCTTTGGAGTTTGGTTGGATCAAGGAGTAAAGGCATTTAGGTGCACAGATGCACAAATCTCCAAAAAGGAGAGTAAGATACCAAGAGCAAATACAAAAAAGAGCTGCTACAACATACTGAAAAGGGCACCAGTGGCTGTGACAACTATCTGTGACTTTTCACAAGTGATAAAAAAGGAAATGTGGACCATAGCCCCTATTTGTGTTTCTTGTTCAGGAGACACATGAGAGATAGGATGGGGACAGACTCTGATTTTGACTGTGACATGATGCACAATGAAATGGCCTGTGACACTCACTGTCAAGGGTCACTGAAGACGAATAGTTATTTGGTTGCTGCACTGGAGGACAGCCAGTGCCTGTGGCATTGTGCGAAGCAAAGTGGACAGCAGTGCAATTCTCCCACACTGCGATTCTGGATTCCTCAAGTTGTGTAACACGTTGTAAACAGATTACCCAACTTATTGTGACGAGTGTTTACAGCTGACACATCTCTTAAGAGATTCATTTCCAGACTCTCTGCTCCAAACTTGATTTTTAAAAAAAAATTCGAACCACCGCTTAAGGATCCTCAGTGGGGTTTGGATAGACATTCCGTTTGCTGCGAGATAAAGGCCACATTGTGCAGCTCACATTGGCAAATCCTAGAACGATCTTGGCTAAGGGATGTTACTGAATACTCAGTCATAAATGAGCCCATACAGCTTGGAGCTTTTGATCAAGAAATAAGATCTGCGAATGGTATTTGCAGCAGGTGAGATTCTGAGGCTTATTTCAATTCTCTCTTGAGCTCCCTTCCTTATTGATGCAATTTGGCGTATTTTTCAACCACCTTGGCACAGTAGTGGTAACAGCCTCACCTCTGTCAGAAACGTGTGGCTCCAACACCCACTCCAGAGAAACAGGCACAAAATCTAGGCTGATGTGATCGGAAGGAAATGTTGCACTGTTTCTTAGATGAGGCTGGAAGTTGAGGCCTCTCTGCCCCTCTCAGAAGGATGCAAGACACCCAAAGGCGTTATGTGGATGAGAGCAAGGGGAGCACTCTTGGGCGTTTTGGTCAATATTTGTCTCTAAACCAAAATCACTATGGCAAAAATGGCCAGGCAGTTTGTGAGACTTCGACAGCACATAAATTGTCATTAGTGCAGCAATATCCAGATTTCAATATTTGCTCTCCATATTAAGGCAGGCTACATCAGCCTCACAGATGGACTCTGAAAAGTCATCTGAATTTTTCCCTGGGTTGAGGAGACTGTCCTACATTGAGGGGCTGTATATCAGACAAGAAGGGATATTCTCATCAGGACACCCAAGGGCCTTGACAGGGTAGACGCTGAGAAATACTTTTCCCTGGCTGGGGAATCAGGAATATGGCAGGGTACAGTCTCAGGATACAAGGGGCTGACTGTCCAGAAGAAATGTCTTCAAAGGGTTGCGAATCTTTGGGATTACCCATCTAAGCTGTTTGACCCCTTGAGCTTGCTCTGTCATCTATGACCTCAACTTCAATACCTGCTTCTTTCTCCCTTGATTCCTTGAGAGACTAAAATTCTGTCTCAATCTCAGCCTTTAATGATGGGATACCCAGAACCCTCTGAGGTGGATAATCCCAAAGATTCACAACCCTTTGAAGAAATTTGTGCTGGACAGTCGGTCCCTTATCCTGAGACTGTACCCTTCCATATTCCTGATTCCCCAGCCAGGGACAAGTATTTCTCTGGCTTTTACTTCATAGGCTATCATGCATTTTGGGATATCACGAAGCCACAAAGCATAAGAGGTTATTTAGCCCTTCCATTCAATGGTGGTAACATTTCCATTGATATCAGCTTCCTTCAACACATAAAACATATGAGTCTGCGCTGCTGACTAAGGACCAGTCTCTGTGTTGTCAAGATAACAGCTCGAAGCATTGTTCTATAGTGTTTAGGTCTTCGCTTTCATTCAAAGTTTAGGATTAAAGATATTCTCCCGCCTAATGTACTTCAAATGAGTGGAAATGCACAAACATGTATTGCCACAAAGAAAGTTCAGGAATTCCCTCCATTTCAAGACTGAGAGAAATTGAAGGAGGGGAACTTGCTTGTGGTGTTGTTCCTGTGCGTTCGCTGTCTAGGTCATGGAAAGTGTGGGTTTGGAAGGTACTGTCAAAGGATAGTTGGTGATTTGTGCATTGTATCTTGTAGAGGCCATATACTGCTCCTACTGAGCATCAGTGGTGGAGAGACTGAATATTTGTGGATACGGTGCCAATCAGGCAGGCTGCTTTATCCTAGATAGTGTCAAGCATCTTGAATGTTGTTGGAGCTGTCCCCAGCCAGGTAAGTGGTGAATGTTTCACCACAATCCTGATACGTGCTTTGTCGATGATGGGCAGGCTTTTGGAGTCAGGATGTAAATTATAACGTGATGGACTTAGTCTCAGTAAGACTAACAATGAACCATTCCACATTCTAAAGATGTGTGAGAAGAATTCAAACATCGTCCAAGCACTTTTCTTTTGACCTTTCGACAGCCCAATATCATCCACATAATGGGATCCTGAGAGCCTGACACAATATAACAACTGGGGGCTAACCAATCCTGAACAAATTCAACTTGCCTTTGTTAAAAATCTCACCCCTTCATTTATGAAGCATATAACCTTCATTATTAGACTATTATTGAATGGTGACATGCGGTTCTTCAGACTAGAAACAGCCTGGGACAGTGAGAATTAAAAGTGGTTTCTTCATTAAAAGGAGCTTCTTCAAACTTTCTGAGATAGTAGGAACTATTTCTGATGAAGGGTCTAGGCCTGAGAGGTCAAGCTTTCCTGCTCCTACGATGCTGCTTGGCCTGCTGTGTTCATCCAGCTCTACAACTTGTTATCTTCAAACTTATTTATTCAAATTTATTCAAACAGATTTATTCCAGAACCCTCACCCCAACCCCCTCTCTGATGAAGGGTCTAGGCCCGAAACGTCAGCTTTTGTGCTCCTGAGATGCTGCTTGGCCTCCTGTGTTCATCCAGCCCCACACTTTATTATCTTCAAACTTTCTGTTTTGTCTTGCATACACCTTCCACTGGCACAATTTAGTATGTTCTCTTAAAGTGAGCAAATGCATAAAGTGCACTTTTCAAATCACTACAACACTACAGGTTAGAGCACAGGAGGCCATTTGGCCCATTCTGTCTGTGACGGTTCTCTGCAACAGCAATGTAGTTATCCTGCTCTACATTTGCCCCATAGCTCTGCGATTTGTTTACCCTTTAGGCCCACAGGAGGATGACGATCCTGCTTAAAATAATGAATCTGTAAACTGCTCACACAGTTACACATTCAGATAGACTGCTTCACTGCTTTCTGGTTCAAGTTCTTCTACGGCAGCCTCACTCAGTCTCATGTTCCTCTACATGTACAAACGCAGAATGTGGCCATCAATCATTAAGCAACCCCTCATTACCTGGTCACTTAACATTCCTTTATGTTATTCAATTACCATTACATCTGCTGCCTTGTGCTAACTTTGTTTTGAACCAAAGAAATCATTCTTCTGACAGCAGCCAACACTCTGTATATGATCTTCTGAAATCATCTTTTTTTCGTTTTAATTTATAGAGACATCGACAGGCATGCAGTAACAGGAATCTGATGCAGAGGAAAAATTGCACACTGTCCACTATAACTCAGTTCACCACACAGATAGGATGTCAAATGTCTTAGAGTGGATGCGGAAAAGAATCACTGTAATGGGACCAAAGATGGTTTTGTGGCACATTGGGTAGCGTCCCTGTCTCTAAACCAGAAGCTCTGATCTGAGTTCCATCCCAGGACATGATGGCAAGGAAGATGCAGTCGTACCATGACCAAATGCATTCAGTATCAACTGGGAAACCCTTCCAATACATACTAATGGCAGCCAGGAGAGATTCCTGGACGGCTATGAGATGGAAAGACCATCGATACCTCTACCATCACTATCCTTGACTCCAGGCTGCAGAAGGCACGTAAAGTATGTGCGTTGCCACAGCAACTTAAGACTCAGAGTGAACTTTAACATACCGTTGTTTTCCTTGCAGTGGAGAAAATAAGGGAAGATTTAACTGAGGTTTCCAATATCACGTGTTTTGATAGGGTAATTAGGGTGAAATTAATTCCAATAGCAGCAACAACAGCAATCATAGAACATATATTTAATATAACTGTCAAAGTAAGTGCTTTACTCAAAAAACGCAAGCTTTAGCTGTTTCATTGCTCCAATGATCTTGGCAACTTGACTGACTTTGATATCTGCTTGTCAAAAGTATTGACGTTAGGTCAAAATCCCAGTAGAATGATTTTTATAGTCATGGTTGCTGAGCAGTGATATTTATCTATCAGATAACCTCATGACAGAGTCTAAGTGAAACTAAAATTCCAACACAATGCATGTCCTGTAAAAGATGGCATCCTTCTATGGGCCCTACCTGAGACTCTATGTTATGCAGGAGAACTGTTGTTGCTAAGTTCAGGCAGAATGCAGCCCTTTGGTGCTTCAGATCACTGGGTAGCACTCTTGGTACGAGTGAGAAGACTGCAGTTTGGAATCCCACTCCAGCTACTCGGCCACAAAACTGACACTGAAGCAATAGTGCAGTACTGAGGGAATGCACTGTTAGGAAGTATCATCTTCTGGATAATCTAATTGCTGTCTGTAGGCAATGCTGGGCTTCCTGCTATGCAACAATGACCACACTTCAAAATTAGGTAGCTGTCTATGAAATGCTTTGGAAGGTATGGAAGGTGCTACAGAAACACAAGTCTCTTGTTTTATGACAATTCACATTCTCATAAACTGATATCCCATCTCCACTTTCTATTAATTAAAAAGCAAAATACCACTGGTGCTGGAGATCTGACATAGAAACAGAAAGCACTGGAGAACTCAGCAAGTCTGGCAGCATCTGGGGAGAAAAACAGAGTTAATGTTTTGAATCCAGTGTAGTTTTTCTTCATTTACAGAAAAGGTTTGGGAAGTGATTATTCTTATGCTTTTAACTGAAAGGGAGGAGGATGAGTGAAACAGGTTGTGAGGGTACCCAGAGCAGGAAACCATCACCAGTGGTAGCTTAATTGCTAACGTGATAACTGTACATTGAATGAAATAGGATAAACAGCACGGAAACAGTCCATTCAATCCATCCAGTCTTGAGCCATGACTGTGTTCCACTCAAGCCTCCTTCCACTTTTCCTCATCTCGCATCATAACCCTCTATCCTCTCCTCTTCACAACTCTGTCAATCCCCTTCTCAATTTATATCGATACATTTGACTTCTCTTCCCATGGGAATGAGTTCGTCATTCTCTCCAATCTCCGAGTAAAGACGTTTCTGCTGAAATTCCCAATTGGATACCTTGGGGTCAGTCCGATCTTGATAACCTCTGGATTTGCTCTTCCTCACAAGTGGAAACATTGCCTCCAAATCCACTCAATCAAACCTTGTGCACAACATTTAATGATATGACTATGTGTATTCCAAGGCCAGTATACTCAATCAAGACTTGCACTTTCCAAATAGCAGTGACTTCACTATTTTTCCCACTGAAGTGGAGTACCTCATGTTTATCTGTGTTGAACTTCAATTTACCAATTATTTGCCAATTCTGCAAACTTACAAAGAAACAACTCAAGGCCATGACAGTTCAAACAGTAATGGAAATTAACATACCTGCAGACAGCCCAAACTTCTGGATTCGATGTTTCTTTAAATCTACAATCCAGTCGACCTTAAATGACTTCAAGTCTTCTTCATCCAGTGCAATGTCTCCCAGAAAGGCAGCTACAGAACGCAAAGCAGATGTCAGGAATCACGAATTAAACACTCACAAACTGTATCTCTGTGAGGGGAGAAACAAGTAAATTGAGGACAGTAAAACCAAGGCTATTGACTTGTACTTGCTAAACCACACATTCACCTTGTACTTTTTGCATTGTGAACCTCGGCACACTGGGTGGTATAGCCAACTTACACACAGCTGTGAACTACCAAATGTCACACCTATCACCTATGTTCTGGAGGTTGCCCTGACTCTAAACTCACCTCAACCATCCAACCACTGATGCTGAGGGGAGATTTGATAAAGGTACAAGATTATGTGGAGATGTTTAGATAAGAGAGACTAAAAAAAAAGCTGGCACCATTAGCTAACAGTGCCGGGGCACACACATTTAAGGTTTTGGCAGGAGATACGAGAGACTGCGAATGTGAGGGAAAACATTTTGTTACAAGCTGAGTTAATAACAGCACAATCAACAATTCAAACATTCAATATAAAATCTAAAAATTAAGTACATGCACTGGGTGATACAGCAGGGGAATAGGACTAACTGAATGGCTCTACAGACAGCTAGCAAGGACGCATAAGCTCATTCAGTGTCAACGGCTTTATGAAACAGGGGAGAAAACTCATGCACAGGAAGACCCAGGGCAGCTACCTCTCCACCAATAACTCTAGACTGAATTATCAGTGATACAGCCTTCACTAGCCACAGCCCTGCCTGTTCCAGAGCACTTCAAAGCCTTGGAAAAGCCCATCCTCACCACAGCATCCATCTCACTCAGCCCTCCCCCTTAGTAATGGCTCCCCTTTGTGAGCTCTGACTTGCATTAAATGCACCCAAAAAGGGAAGCTGTTGGTGAACAGAGAGGTTGAAAAGATGAGTTAGATCTAGAAGCAGTGATTGTGATTTACTAGAGTAGGTTTTGAGAAGCATAGGGATTGTGGGGTAAAGCAAAGACCAAGACCAATACGGTGAGTCAAAGTAAAAGACAAAAAAGCGAAATTAGATCCCAACAGCGAATGAGCAGAGATGCAAGTATCTGCAGTAAGAGGCAGACATAACTTAGGAGGAATAACAAAAAGGGAATGGTGCCCAAAGGCACATTTCTTTCAATCTGCAGTCAATCCTCAACTGTAGCAAAATCGTCATGACTTAAGACAGACTTTGGGACCGTAGCATGGTAACCAACGTGATAGATGGGCCATTGAGCAAAGCCCGCAAAATTGAGTTTAGGTTTTGACCTAGACAGGAACTGACAGAGTGGCGAGCAAGCTCGAGGGGCTAAACAGCCTTCTGCTATTTCTAGACACCACCCCCTCACAGAAAAACATTTTAGCAGCCCAAAGCAGGGCCTCTCCACAAACACAGATTCGAGAGAAGGCTTGACATTCTCACTCAACCAGCCGCTAACATTTTGCACATAGTTCAGAGTTTAACAGGCAGGTTTTCTAATCTGTTTTGACAGGTTTCCTTTAGGCTGCCAATTATTTTCAAGAGAACGTTTCTTTTAGCCAGGTCTAGCAATTCTCATTATGGACAACATCCTTGAATTTCACTTTATACCTGAAGAAATGGCATAAGCCCTCCAATAAAGTGCCAAGAAAGAATCACCTGGTTCCTGAGTCGCAATAACCCTACAATCCAGCATGACAGAACAGGGAAATATCCTTCCATAGTGAATGCTGGAGAACAGGCATGGCGTGCACAAAGATTTAGTAGCGTCACGGTCACATCAATTCCAACAAAAATGAAATACATGCAAGTGAAATCTCCAGATTGTAAATACAACATCTTTTTATTTTTTCTGTATTTTTAAGTGAGGGCTCAAAATGGGAAAAGAACTGTATTAGAAAGGAAGCATTGCTGTATATTTTGAAAGCAAGTTATCTGATCTCATTGCAAGCACCGCTTATACAGCTGCTTGTTCCAGCAGTGGTAGAAGTGTAATTTGCAAATGAACAGGAGCCAAGGGGTTGTGCACAGATGATGTTTTGGTTGGCAGCAAGTAGCCGATTGGTCCATGGACTAGTGATTGGGAACTGGTGATCAGTTATCATTGACGAAAGCCTTCTGCCTGCCAAAAACTACATTACTGGTTCTCAGGTAGCTAAACAGCTGGCAGCTGCAGACAGGTTACACAGAAGCTTTCAGATCTCCACCAGCTCAGGAATAGTGTCTGTTCCCTGCTGCAAAACCTACTTTAAGCCTCAACAGCACCAGTTTATTTGTCCTTTGGCAATTGCGAGAAGCTGTGACTTTTACTTAGTAAGTCAGAGACATTTCTACAAGAGTGAATGGGTCCCCTGGGCCTCTTACAAACTAGTGAAAGGATCTGGAGAAGGTAAACCGAGAAGTAGTGTTACAACCAGCACAAGAGTCAGAAGAATTGCCTTAGCAACTCTGTAAACAGGAACTGCTAACTGCCTTCCTAGTCTTTCTCACTGCTTGAAACACCCATGTTTTTTCCTGTGTGTGTTAGTCTGTTATGTACGGAGGAGTTTATAAGGGCATTAGAGATTTAGCTTGTATAGATGCAGATTGTTTACTTATAACTAGAATCTATTTACTTGGGATAAAAAGCAGCTCTTCCTGAATACGGAAACCTGCTGTGTGCTTTCTCTCAATACTGGACTAAAAGGCAAGGTAATTGAGGAATTCTGCACACCTTTTAAAATCTTTAACTTTTACTACAACTCTGGAAATAGCAGGGCTTGATTTCCACTGTGCTACCCAGTGGGGCTTTACAAGATAGAATGCTTAAAGACTCAACAGGGATGCTCTGATGTGAAATAAGCACGAGTCTTCATTCAGTTCCTAGCTTGCAAAATTGACACCAAAACTGCCCTAACACGACACCAACTTAATTGTTTCACTCCAAGAAACGTGGGATTGCAAACATGTCATGCTGGCACAGTGGGAGGATCTCTTTGGACCTAAGATACTTGACACTGTTGGGACAGGCTAGAGAGAACTCAAGTTGGTCTGGGAGCCAGGAGAGAGAAGATAGGAAAAGATTCAGGATTAAATTCCAGAAATTGAGACCTTAAGAGAAAGTCTAGCTTTGAATGGTGGGGAAGATGGAAATCAGAAGACCCAGCGTTGTCTCAATGTTGCATGGCTGGAGCTGTGAGTGCACAAAGGGATTTTAGACAAGACAAAAATATTTCATCGTTCGCATTATGGATGTGGGATCCCAGGACAGAGAGTGAAGAGAACCACTTTAGATATGATACAGGCATGAGATGAAATTCATGAAGAATGGCTGGCTAATCAGCAGAGAATCAGAACTGGACGCAGTATTCCAAGTGCGGTCTAACCAAAGTTTTATAGAGCTGCAACAAGATCTCACGACTCTTAAACTCAATCCCCCTGTTAATGAAAGCCAAAACACCATATGCTTTCTTAACAACCCTGTCCACTTGGGTGGCCATTTTAAGGGATCTATGTATCTGCACACCAAGATCCCTCTGTTCCTCCACGCTGCCAAGAATCCTATCCTTAATCCTGTACTCAGCTTTCAAATTCGACCTTCCAAAATGCATCAAAATGAATAGGAACATCCTGCTGATGGGTCCCCATTTACCTATCGTTCTTGTCCTTCTAGTTACCAAATATCATCGTTAAAGACGACACGGCCAATAGAAATAGGTCCTCTGACCTGATCCTCCATCCAATAGGATAATGGTTGATGTAACACTCTGCATACCCACTTTGCTGTCCTTTCACCGTCACCCTTGAACCCCCAAAACTTGCCAAGCATGTATTTATCTCAGTCCTATGCGTGCTTTCGGACTTTTCCATCATATATATCTATTGGCCAAGGAGGAGGAGAGGGGACCTAATTGAGGTATACAAGATAATGAGAGGCATAGATAGAGTTGATAGCCAGAGACTATTTCCCAGGGCAGAAATGGCTAACACGAGGGGTCATAGTTTTAAGCTGGTTGGTGGAAAGTATAGAGAGGATGTCAGAGGCAGGTTCTTTACGCAGAGAGTTGTGAGAGCATGGAATGCGTTGCCAGCAGCAGTTGTGGAAGCAAGGTCATTTAAGAGACTGCTGGACATGTATATGGTCACAGAAATTTGAGGGTGCATACATGAGGATCAATGGTCGGCACAAGGGCCTGTTCTGTGCTGTACTGTTCTATGTTCTATTCTATATAATCGGGTTAGTCAAAGTTGAAATTTTGATCTACACAGATACAATGTCTTGAGAGGCTAGGATCTGGAATGTGCCGCTTGAGAGTCTGGTAGAGACAGTTTTAACTGGAGATTAATGGAAAAGGAACAATGTACAGGGGGAAATTGTAGGAATGGTTGCAGCTAAATTGCTCCTCCAGAGCATTAGAACAAATAGGATTGGATGCAGGGCCTTCTTCATGATGTAATCATTCCGTGAGTATATGCTCAGCGTAAAAGTCTAAAGCATTTGTAATCAGCATCAGCCACAGATGTCGAATGGTGATCCATCTTGGTCTACTTCTGAGGGCACCACCAAAGATGCCAGTCTTTTGTCAATTTGATTCACTTGTGAATCTGGGCCCTGACAAAATTCTGCCAGCAGTGCTGAAGACTTATGGACCAAAATAGCTACACTTCTAACCAAGATGCTCCAACACAGCTGCATCTACCCAACAGAGTGAAAAATTACCTAAGTGTGTCCTATCCACAAAAACCAGGGCAAATTCAGTCTCGTCAATTACTGAATCATTAATCTCTTCTTGATCATCAACAAAGTAATGGACTATGTCGTGGACAGTGCTAGCAAGTGACACCTACTTACCATTAACCTGCTGAGGCTCAGTTAGTTCGAGCAAACCTGGCTACTTATTTCACATCAGTGCACCCCCATTAAGTACAGCCCTTTGTGTATTCCATCTTGTTACACCTCACTGGGGTAGCATTATCAGTGGTGAATTGCTACCATCAACATCCATTGTATTATTGATGACTATAACTAAAAAACAAGTTAGAAGCTGGGACTTCGGCAAAGTCTGTCTACTATCAACAAGGCACCAGTCAGGAGTGGGATGGAACATGCCCACTTGCCTGGATAAGTACAACTCCAACAACACTCAAGAAATTTGGCATTATCCAGGTAAAGCAAACAGCCCATTTGATTAAGAGACAATAGGAACTGCACGTGCTGGAGAATCCGAGATAACAAAGTGTAGAGCTGGATGAACACAGCAGCCCAAGCAGCGTCTTAGAAGCAGAAAAGCTGACATTTCGGGCCTGGACCCTTCATCAGGGTCTAGGTCCGAAACATCAGCTTTTCTGCTCCTAAGATGTTATCTCTCAGCCCATTTGATTGAACCCATTTCACCACCTTAAATAATCACTCCCTTCACCACCAGTGCATAATGGCAGCAACATGCACTGTCTAGACAATGCACTGCAAAACTCACAAAGGCTGCTTCAACAACATTTTCTAAATTCTGCAATCTCAACTATCGAGGACAAAGGCAGCAGCTGAACAGGAGCACCATTCTCTGTAAGCTCCTGTCCAAACCACACACCATCCTGACTTGGAACAATATCGTTTCTGGATCAAAATTGTGGAACTAAGCCCGAAACAGACACCCTACAGACCTGCACACGTTAAAAAGAGGGAACTCAGCAACAGAGTGGATCATTTTAGAATCAGCCACATTGATGAAGGTCTGGAGTCATGTGCAGTTATGGTTAGGGCAGTATATTTCCTCGCTTAAAGGGCATTCATGCACCAGATGGATTTTACAACAATGCGGTAGTTTCATGGTAATCGTTACTGGAGATAGCTCTTCAAATTCAGATTTATTTAATCAACTGAGTTTAAATTCCTCCAGGTGCCATGCTGGGATGTGTGTGAACTCATGTTTCAGGATCATATGTACAGACCTCTGGATTTCTAGTTCAGTAATATAACCACTATGCTATTGCTCCCGATCCGTATGTACATAGCAAGGACGATGCCTTGGGCAGTCACATATCTGAACGAGTTGAAGTTTGCAAAGGTTTTCATGCTCATAAGTATAATTGAATAAAACAGGAATAAAGGAATGAAAAATGAAGAAGTTCATTAAAGCCGAACATATAATTGCTTGGCCGAAGAACACAGACTGCGGCATGTAGATTCCCGCAAGCTGTAGATGTAAATGGATTGTTTTCACATCTTCGTACATCAGACTGTTTAATAGTTCCTTCTATAATTCAGTGAACAGAGGAGGAGCAATAGATCTTTATCAAAAGGGAATTGAGACCAGAAAACATGCTGTGGTCTCTAAAACAAAAGCGTACTATACAAAATATGTGGACCACTTAAAATAATTCTTTTGTGCATTTCTTTTTAAGAGGAATCCCCTGTACTTGAAAGTCAGAGGATAGCAGTGGAGCAGGCAGATTTTCTGTATGAGGTTCGTCAGCAGCTGCACAATTTATTTGTGAAATATGCACAGCCCCCTCGACAGCCCAATGGTAATTTTGACATCTAATGCCATCCTGAGAATGCTCCAGTCTCACTTCCTGACCATGCCTGTCTCTGCCGGGGTGAGCTCAAAAGGCACTGCAGTGACCTTAGGCTTATGACAAGGAAGTCACTCAACAGTGGCAATCCAGCTCACTATGCAATGGAAGAGGAGGAGACCATTCAGCTCTACACGCTTGTTCCACCATTCGATGAGTTCGTGGCTGATCCTAACACCATTCACCATCATTGTCTCCATATCCATTTATACCCTTGTTCCAGCAAAAGAAAACTCAAATATTCACTTTGTGTTCCACCTGTCCTGCAAATCAGTAAATTTAAAAATCTCTACTGGATTGTCTGAGTCATGAATAAATATAAAGAATATAAATAGAGCACATTTGCTTGTGCAACACCACATGTCATGTATTGAATTTGAGTGGAAACCTCACTCTATCTTCTAAGGTTTAAACAGTTCTCAACCACATTGGAAAGGTATCTTCAATCCATAACATTGCATTTTAACTCACAATGTTTTATGTGAAACCTTGTCAAATGCACTCTGAAAGCTCACAGAAACGTCATCTTTAGTCTCATTTACTACTTTAGCTATATCCTTAGTATGACTAATTACACTCACAGTATATGACCAACCCTACGTTGATTCTAATCAGCTCAAATTTCTCCAAGTTCTCAGCTGCTCTGTCCTGGCATTAGCTTTCCAAATAGATTTTAGACTAACAGGTTTATAATATCTTGATCTCTCTCCCTCTTTCCTTGCTTAAATAGCTGAACTATGTTTGCAGTACATGTTCCAAACTAAAGGGTCAAATCCCAAATTGTGGAGACTTTGGAAGCTGAAACTAAACTCTGTAATTTCCCCTCCTGCTCTCTTTAAAGACAGTTTTCTGTATTAGTCTGACATTTTTTGTTCAAATTCTGTTAAAGGGCCTTGCTCCCCTTGGCTGCCTTTGTTCCTTTTAATGAGCCCCTGGTCATCTCAATCAGTAAGGTTGTCCGATCATTGAATGGCTAATAGCTGAAAAATCTGGGATCACTGTGGGGAAATCCTGGGCCTGATTTATTCAACTTCAATATTCTATTAGGTCGAAAGCATGGAAAGAAAAGCCAGATTCATGAGATTGCATTAGGAGTCCCGTGAGGAGGAGAAACAGTTTGCAGGTAGTCTCCCAAACATAGCTAGTAGGTAACAACAAAGTGTGAAGCTGGATGAACACAACAGGCCAAGCAGCATCTCAGGAGCACAGTAGGTGACAACAGTGTGTTGAAGTGGAAGGCAACGTCTTTGTGTCTGAAGCAATTAATTTACAACATGAACTGATAATATTTCTAATCTTCATAAAGTAATAATGACCACCAATAAAAGGGCAGAGATTCAGACAAAAGGTAGTTAAAGGATGTGATGAGAAGACAGATATGAGATTGACGGATATAGAAACATCGAAAATAGGTGGAGTAACAGCCTATTCAACTAACTTTGTCATACTGCCTGATCATGGTTGATCCACTATCTCATTTTCTCACTTCAATCCTTATATCCTTTGATGTCTTGAATATTGGGAATTCTTTTTTAAACAAATATATTCAGTGACTGGCCTTCACAACATTATGTGGTACAGAATTGTACAGGTTCACCATCCTGAAGGAATTGTTCCTCATCTCAGTTTAATGTGGCCTGAGACCCTCCATTGTAGACATGCACACTCCTCTGCAGACATAGGACAGCATCCAACATGTATCTAATCTGTCCAGCCCTATCAGAATTTTAAGTTTTAATGAGATTCCCTCTCACTCTTCAAAAGGCCAGTAAATACAGGCCTAGTCGTACAGCATGCAAACAGATCCTTCGGTCCAACTCACCCATGCAAACCAAGTTTTACAAACTAAACTAGACTCATTTGTCTGTGTTTGGCCCACATCCCTCTAAACCTCTCTGACTCACGTACCTGTCCAAATGACTTTTAAATGTTTTAACTGTACTTGCATCTACCACTTCCTCTGGCAGCTCGTTCCATACACGAACCACCCTCCGTGTGTACATGCTGCCCCCAGGACCCTTTTAAAATTAAGCCCCCTAGTTTTGGAGTCCTCAGGTGAATAAGTGGGGATACTTCATTAAAAAGAATGAGCCTTTTTGGAAGTCTACACTTTCTTTGCAATCCTGTGTTGTGCAAATCCTGTGATCGAAGGGAGCAAGGGGCCTCTATTCCTTCAATAATCAGTGTAACCAATCTGTTCTTTATTTCTCCTTGAAAACATGCCATAGAATTGTGGCTGACACATAAAAGGAATATAACATATATATCTTCTTATGAGCCAAAATCCTTTGGAATTTTTACAGCGGCAGAATCAGTGCTACACTCAGCCAGAGAAATGTCACTGTTTTGGAAACATATAATACTAAGAAGTCAAATTAGTCTCATTCCCGGAGTGAAAAACAAATAAAAGATGTTGGGTTACGTATCAAACTCAATATTTTCTTTTGACAGCAGTACAGAGAATGGCTGAGAATTTTTCTGGTTACTCCTTCTTACTATATGGTGAGCAGTGACAGCTCTGGCACAGCCATCTTCTATTCATGCCTTTATCACTTCAGTAGAAATGTTTTACAATAGACTGATAATTTGAGCAAGGCACAAGTAGTGTTCTTAAGAGAGGAGAAATGGGAGTGGTAGTCAACTTGTGGAGACTGAAACTATGTCCCAAACCGGCACCAAAGTGCAATCGTCGCCTATTGTACCAGAGATGCACATGTTGGAATATGGGCCCCGACAACATCACAGCTGTAGTGTGGAAGGCTTGTGCTCCAGAACTAGCTACACCCCTAGCCAGGTTACTCCAGAACAGCTTCAACACTGGCAACATGAAACACTGCCTCAATCTGTATGATCCATAAAAAGCAGGAGAAATCCAATTAGCAGTCTATTGGTCTATTCTCGATTATCAGGAAAGTGATGGAAGGGGTTGTGGGCAGTATTTTTCAGTGACACTTACTAGCCAGTAACACACCCAACAATGCATAATTTGGGTTCCACTATAGCCACTTGCTTCCAACCTCATTGCAGCCTTGGACCAAACACGGATCAAAAGAGCTGAATTCCAGTCGTGAGGAGAAAGTAACTACCCTTGATGTCAAGGCTGTATTTGTTTTAAGTATGGCATCAGGGAGCCTGAGCCAAACTGAACTCATTGGGAATTAGCGGAAAGGCCCTCCAATGACTGGAATCACCCCAAGCTCTCGGGAAGTTGATTGTGGCTGGGGAGGCCAATTATCACAGCTGTAGACAATCTTATGAGTAGAATCTTAAGCCCAAATATCCCTACACCACATGCAATTCAACTCAGAAGGATAGCTCACCTTCTCAAATCCAATTAGGAATAGGCAATAATGTTGGCATTGGTAAAGACATATATATTCCAAGAATGGACATGAGAAAACACATACATGAAAAGAACTTCAAATAGTGAACATTTGAAACAGGAGGTCAGAGAACAATAGCCCTGACTGAATCCAAAAGAGAAAACAGAAGACAATTTGCTGATGACAGAGATGGTGGGGGTGGTCAGATGGAGAAGGTAATAGATTGAATAACTTCTGAAGTGGAAACTTAAAAACATCTAAATGACATCTAAATTACACGAAAGACTGTCAGTGAGATGATGGCAGTATGTAAGACCTACACAAAACCATGGGCATAGATGACAGTGAACAGACAGATATATGACAAGGTTCCAAAGCAGGAGGCCATTCAGCCCATTGTGTCTGTGCCTAATGAAAAGAAGCTATGCAGCTCTCATCTCATTTTCCAGCTTCTGATCCCTAACCCTGGATATTATGGCATTTCAAGTGCTTTTCAAATGTGACTTTTTGAGGGTTTCTGTCTCTCTGAAATGATGTATTACAAATTCAAATGAACTAAGCTTTGTTCAATTTAGTAACACACCGTCCTAGGAGACATGGCCAATATCAGATTAGTGCAGTGGTTCATCTAAAACTGCAGTCCATTAGCCATGTCATCTGTGCGTCCTTGTATAAACTGTTCTGTCATCCACTATGCACCAGTTACACTCCTCCCTTCAGAAAATGACTGCTTCTGAGGAAGCCAAAGGCCATTCAACCAGTGATGGGGGTACAAGAACACCTGGCTACCCCTGAGAGAATGATACTGCCACCTTTTCCTGTATCTGGGCATTGTCCAAGAGACATAAAGCATGATAGCAATCTGCTGCTCAATTTCTGCTGCCAACTCCTGAGAAGCACTTATTGTTACCTTGATAGAGGAGAACTGGCACTATGTCTCAACACTGGACATGCAGAAGTCAATGAGCTGGAACTTCACATTGCCAGGATCAATGGGGAAATGCATTTCCGGTGGCCTTTTTCAATTACCAGGATGGCAGGATTGTCTTATGAACAGACCAGACCTGCATTCTCTACAGTTTAGAAGAATTAGAGGTGATCTTATTGAAGCAGACAAAATTCTTCTTCTCAACTGGGTAAATGCAGAAAGGATGCTTCCCCCTTTTTCTCTGTTGGGGTGGGAGTTGCAGTCTCAGCAGGAGTCCAGCCATTTAGGACTGGGATGAGGAGGAATTTATTCAGTCAGAGGTTAGCAAATCTTTGGAATTCCCTTACACTCCAGAACAGTACTGGCCAAGTGCTATCATTAGGTTCAGAGTTCAAACTGAGACTGTCTGCCCTGCTCAGACAGATATAGAAGATCCAATGGCACTATTCTGAAGAGCTGGAGTGCAGTCCTTTCTTGGACGAAAGAAAGGTGCTGGGCTGAATGACTGTTGTGACACTGATATAAATAGCTAGCAGGGTGGACTCCTCTGAATGCAAGGGATTATCCTTTAAACCTCTCCCTCCTGAAAGGTGAGTTATGCACGGCTGCCTCACAGCACCAGGAACCCGGGTTCGATTCCACTCTCGGGTAACTGTGGAGTTTGCACATTCTCCCCATGTCTGCGTGGGTTTCCTCTGGGTGCTCCAGTTCCCTCCACAGGTTAGGGTGGACTGGCCATGATAAATTGCCCCATACTGTCCAGGGACATGCAAGCTAGGTGGAGTAGCCATAGGAAATGCATAGTTACGGGGATAACGGGGGGAGGGGGGGGGGGGGTGCGCACGCACGCACGCGCGCAGGTTTGGGTCTAGGTGAGGTGGTCTTCAGAAGGTTGTTGTGGACTCGATGGGCTGAATGGTCTCCTTCCACAGTGTAAGGATTCTACGATTGTGATAGTGCACCTCACCAGACAGGGAGGCAGATCACAGAACCTTATCGTGACATCAGGCAAGAGCCAAGGCAAATGACCTGCCAGTTGACTATTTGGCCACATGGAGCTTTCCAGCCAAATATAATGCCTCCTCACTGTGTCTGTGGGTGCAGGCATGAAATCAGAAGAGAAGGAATCTGCTGCACTCTGTCCAGATCTAACTGCTGGTTCAGCTGCAGCCACCTAGATCAGTAGAAGCTGTCAATTCAGAAGAAACATGGGAAGCAACACCCTTCGTACACAGCAAAGGTCTGTCAGCTGTGGAGACTTGAGGCCTGAATCAGAGGAAAATTAAGTACCCTTGGACAGGCAGGTCACAGATGAAGTTTAATGGTGCAAAACCTCCCATTAGTCATTCGACACATGGCTTGGGCGATTAAAGCATGTTCCAGGGTATAGATAGGGTTGATGAAAAGTGTCTTTTCCCTAGGATGAGCGATTTCAAGACGGGGCGGGGGGGGGGTATTTTTAAGCTGAGAGAAAAGAGATTTGAAAAAGACATGGGGGACAATTTTTTTCACACAAAGGTTAGTGTGTGTGGAATGAACATCCTGAGGAAGTAGTGAGTGCGGGGTACAGTTACATTGTTTAAAAGATATTTGGATAAGTACAAGAATAGGAAAGGTTTGGAGAGATATGGGCCAGAAGCAGGCAGGTGTGACTAGTTTAGTTTGGGATTACGTTTGGCATGGACTGAAGGGTCTGTTTCCTTGTTGTTTGACTCTATGCGTCTACAAGGGTCACAGCAGCTGAGCTCAATGGGCATTTATCACACAGCATTTCTTATCATATCAGACTACTGGATGCGAAAGTCACAGCAAAAGATCAGAATAGGTCTCTTCTCCTTCCTTGCGAATAGCTTCAGAAACACATCAATTGTGTGATCGGCGCATTCTATGTACAAGTTAATGTTGCACGGTCACTTCCCTGAACGGTTTCTCTGTGAATGTATCAGGATCCCGGTGAGATGGTAACCACAACCACGGAGATGGATTGAGAGCAAATAATGTATGCAGACTGTTAAGCCAAGCTCGTTGGACAGCCTTTTTTCAGGGAAAGCAGCTGAACACATAGCTGATGTCGACCAGCGTCCCCAGTTGCTTGGCAATGCGAGCTGATGCCAGGATACAGAACACAGATCGTCTGCCAGTGAAAACACCAGCTGCTCAATAGAGAGAGAAGGGAGACCGTAGAAACGGTCTCTGGAAGCAGGGCACAGGTTTCTTCGCCAATATTAGCAGAGTGTAGAGGAGAAAGAGGGGAGAAGAGCATTTACACTGGCAAGTTTGTTGTGGAACGTAGCCAGTTTTGAATCCCCTGCCGCGTGAACTTCACATTGCCACTTGTGGAAGCTCCTCCATATCACACAAATCTCCAAGACACTTGCTGAAGGCACAAAGCACATGGACAGATAAATATTAGCAACACCATCAATTCAGGGTTGCTCCATGGTTTGAATGTTGAGAGACTCTCTCCTAATTTGAAAAGGACAATAAATGCAGGAATTGAATGCCTATATTAACCAGCTCCTGACCATATTCAATGTGTTCAACAGCGAGCATCAGGTCCAGTGCCAAGGACCACTCTCTTCTCATCTCTTCCACTCAACAATACTCAACAGTAGCTTAAGAGCATTTATTCAACTACTTCACCACTACTGAATAATGTAATGTATCACAAAATGTAAAACCTTAGGAAAATAAAAAGATGTCAAACTGTATCAAAAGGGAAGCTTGGTATCTAACCCTGGCAATACCTGCCCTAGGAATGTTTGATGGGACAGTACAAAGACAGCTTTATTCTATACCTAACCCCATGCTGTATCTGTACTAATAGTGTTCAATGTGAGACAGTGTAGTGGTAGCTCTACTCTGCTTCAAACCCAATGCCGTCCCTGTCCTGGGAGTGTCTGATGGGACAGTGTAGGGAAACTTCACCCTTTAAATAACCCCATGTGTATTCATCCTGGTAGTGTGAGATGGGACAGTGTAGAGGGGGCTTTATTCTGTATCTAACCCTGTGCTGTATCTGTCCTGGGAGGGTTTGATGGGAACAGTGGTGTGGCTTCACTCTCCCATACTGTTTTTGAACTGACTGACACAGGTGCCTCAAATGGATAGCATTTCAGTTCCACTCGTAACATGTGTCATTTTAATATGAAGACTCAGGAAATAACAAAACTTCTCAAAGCTTGACTCAGTTTTGTCATTCGACGATTGATGGCTTTGTACAATGCACCATTTGAACGGCTGCCCATGACAAGTTTTTAAACTACAGTTTCTGCTATTTTCAAACAACACAAAGCTTTTCAACTCAAACAAACAGACAGATCAACAGAGTCAGTACCACATCAAGTATTGGAAAATTCAATACAAAATATCCCCATTCTGATGAATAGCAGCTATACAAAGAGCAGCAAATCACACCAAAACAAATATCTGTTACTCTCCTTCCTCCTGTAAGATACTCTTTAAGGCTGAGCTAGTTAACCAAACCTTTGGTTATCTATCCAGGTGTCTCCTTATCTGGCTCAAGACAGACCCAAAGAAGAGGGCAGAGATTTAAGAAAAGACATGAAGAGTAACATTTTTACAGAGGTAGTTCACATGTGGAAAGTACTTCCAGAGGAAGTGGTGCATGTGGGCACAGTTATGAAAGACATCTGGATTAGTACATGAATAGGAAAGGTTTGAAGGGATACTGGCCAGGAGCAGGCAAGTGGGACTAGTTAGTTTGGGATTATGTTCAGCATGGATTTGTCGGATGAAGGGTCTGTTTCTGTGCTGGATGATCTATAACTCTAAGTAGACCTCTCAGTTCCTTAAACTTGTTCTGCTGTTTAATATTATTGTTACTGATCTCCATATACCCCCATTCTTAAATACCCTTGGTTATTTCAAACCTGCAAGTTACAGATCTAAAATTTACAATTGATCAAGCATCAGTGAAACTGTGTGAAATAGAACTCCAAACTGGTACCACCCTCTGAAACAGAAAAGTTTCCTGATTTCACTCTTAAAAGGACTAGTTCTAATCCCTGGGTAGCGTCCACTTCTCCTAGGCTACACAACCGATGGCTTCTCTCCATCTAAACTATCTGATACCTTTAACATCTTTAAAACTTAATTCTTATAACCCTTTAACCGTCTAATTTACAGGGAATACAATACCAGTTGCCTGGGTGGGGACAGTTCCAACAATATGCAAGCAGCTTGACACCATGCAGAACAAAGCAGGCCACTTGGATGGCCCCACATCCACAAACATTCATTCTCTCCACTACTGACGCTGAATAGCAGTACTGTGTACTATCTACACGATGCACTGCAGAAATTCAGCAAAGATTCTTAGATAGCACCTTCCAAAACCATGACTACTTTCATCGAGCAGGAAATGGGCATCACTCCTGCAAGTTCCCCTCTCCAAGTCACATACCATCCTGACTTGGAAATATATTACCGTTCCTTCAGTGTCAGTGGGTCAAAATCCTGGAACTCAACAAGCATCATAAGTGTACCTATGCCAAATGGACTTCAACAGTTCAAGAAGGCAGCTCACTAGCCACTTCTCAAGTGCAACAGGCATGGGCAATAAATGCTGGCCTTGTCACTGAATCCCACATTCTCTGTACAAATAAAACAAAAAACAAGCCGTGTACATTCTACTTTGTAATTTAATCTACAAAGTCCAGGTGTCATTCTGGTAAATCTACAGTGTTGTCCGTGTCCAAGGCCAATATATCACACCTCAGTGTGGGGTCCGGGGCTGCTCACAGTGACTCCAGGTGTGGTCTAGCCAGGGCCTGTGTCGGTGAAGCATAATTTCAGCTCACTTGCTTTCTGATTACTTCTTGTACCTGTCCATGATATTTTAACAGGTTATCTACATGGGCAGCCAAATCTGTCTGGATCTCCACTGCCTCAAGCATTTTCAGTGCAATTGCTTACACTGAAATCCAGTTTTGCTGGACTTTATCGCAATATCTCTTGGGTAATTTCAAGTTTCACCTATGTTTTTGTCAGCTGAAAACTTGCATTTGTGGCTTTTTATCACTTTGTTATCAAAGTTATTTAAGGTAAAGTCGCCATAGTCCCAGAGAACCAGAGGCTGCTGTCTCTCATCAGAGAGGGATGACTGAGGGTCACCAAGCCACAGGTAAGGGTCAAGGTCACGAAGGCAGAAAGTCAATGGTAACCTCAGCTGGTGTGGGAATCGAATTCATGATATTGGTGTCACTCTGCATCGCAAACCAGCCTTCCAGCCAACTGATTATTTATAAATGTAATGAACAGTTCAGTCCCTGTGGATGGCATCAGGTACATTCTGTTAATTAATAGTAGCTGCCCATTCTGCTTACTCTAGTTCCTCAGTCAACAGCAGAGTTTCTTCCCTAAAAGATAATAGGGAACAGCAGGGTTTTTACAACAATTGATTATAGTTTCACAGTCAAAGCAAGCATTCAATTACAGATTTATTGCGTTCCACTAGCTGCATGGCTGGGATTTGAACCTGTGTCCCAATACATTAGCCTGGGACACTGATAACACGACCATGAGGCTATTATTCCTTACTGAGAAAGATGGGGAACAGAGGTGTTCCATTCTCTGCATCACTAGTGTGTAAGTCTGTACTTGGCATGCTCTGGTCTGCCAAGCTAAATTTATCTGCTCAATCTGCTGTTTAAATTTTCAAAAGTGCTCACTGACCCCCAGCCAACTTAAGGAAACAAATTCCGCCAAAATTGCACCACACTCTTGGGAGTTCATAGTATTTAACTTTAAAGTCCAAAATTGAATATGGCAGGTTTGAGGCAACAGAAGGTACTTGAACCAAAATCACATGCATGTCATAACCAACAGTATTCCGACGAGACCTACCGATTCATCCATATACACCAAACTGCAAACATACTCGTCTCAACTCCCAAGTGCATTCAAACTGCTAAGAATTGACGGATGCAATCCCCATCTGTCTGACAGTTTGGCTTATGTGCCTGGGCTGGAGAGGCAAGAGGAGAGCACCTTCCTTAGCTGTTAAGAAGGTGCATAAAATCTTGTCACTGCATCAATAAAAACAGCAACATAGCTCCAGTCAAAGGCCAAGTGCTCATTAATAGATTCATTAAAGGAACATACCCAAGAAGGATGAAAGACAATGAGCTCCCCAGAGAGTATGCACAGGCTGGGCATTAACTGGACTGAAAGGAAGAAGGAAGAGAAGGCTCTGATAAAAGACAGCAATTCAGTGCAATAGATTCAATTATACTGGGCTGGAGGTTTTTGTTTAATTTGTTCCTGGAGTGTGGGTCTTAATGTCAAGGGGTGTTCATCACTAATTGCTCAGGAGAACATTATAGTGAGCTGCCTCATGAACTGCTGCAGTTCATCTGGTGTCGTTAAATTTACAGTGTTGTTAAGATGAGAGTTTTAGGATTTTGATCCGATGACAGTGAAGGAACAATGATACAGCTCCAATCAGGGTGGTGTGTGGCCTAGAGAGAAATGGTGGTGTTTTCATGAATCTGCCACTCTCATCTTTCAAGGTGGCAGCATACACAGGTTTGGAAGGTGCAAGTGAATATGGCTGATGAATTGCCACTGGTGTATCCTGTAGAGAGCCCACATTGCTGCAATTGTGCACCTGGTGGTGGGAGGGAGTGAATGTTCAAAGCTGTGAATGGGCTGTCAAACAAGATGGCTGATTTTGTCGAGCTCCTGAATGCTATTTGAGCTGCATTCAACCAGGCAAGTAAGGAGTACTCTATCACACTCCTGACTTGTGTCTTATTGATGGTAGTCAGATTCTGGTGTGGTGAGTTACTCCCTGCAAAATCCCCAGCCTCCGACCTGCACTGCATTTAAATTGGCGGTCCCGTTCAGTTTCTGGTCAATAGCAATCCACAGGCTGTTAACAGTGGGGATTTAATAATGGATATGCCATTGAATATCATAGGGAGATGGTCAGATTCTTTCTTGTTGGGAATAATCTGGAAATAGATTAATTTAAGATTTCTGGTTGGCATGGACAACTTGGACCGAAGGGTCTGCTTCAAGGCTGTACATCTCTGTGACTCTAACATCATTGCCTGACAATTACATAACATGAATTTTACTTGCCACTTATCAGCCCAAGGCATAATGTCACCCAAGATTTGAGAAATGAACATAGGAAGGATTGTATGAGAGTTTCATTTAAAAGGAACACATTTAATTTCAGATCAGGTACAGACAAAGAATTAAAGACCCAACAAAGAAAAAGAAAGAGGAAAAGTGAAAAAAAAAACAAACTCGACCCCTCTCTTTGCGACTCCCTCGTTCGCTCCACACTCCCCACTCGGCCCATTATCCCCGGCACTTTTCCCTGCGAACGGAGCAAGTGCTACACCTGCCCCTACATCTCCCCCCTCACCTCCATCCAAGGAACCAATAAAACCTTCCACATCAGACAGATATTCACCTGCACATCCACTAATGTGGTTTACTGCATCCACTGCTTCTGATGTGACCTCCTCTAAATCGGTGAGACCAAGCAGAGGCTCGGAGGCCGCTCTGTCTGCGACAAATGACAACATCTTCCAGTCGCAAACCATTTCAACTCCCCCTCCCCCTCCCCCTCCCATTCCCTGGACGACATGTCTATCCTAGGCCTCCTCCAGTGTCACAATGACGCCACCCGGAAACTGGAGGAGCGGCACCTTACAGTCTGCCTTGGGAGATTACAGCCCAATGGTCTCAATGTGGACTTTACCAGTTTCAAAATCTCCCCACCCCGGCATCATCTCATAACCAACCCTCCCTCTCATTCCTACCTACTTGACCTGACTCAACCTGGCCATTTTCTCTCCCACCTGCCCGCTCCTCCCACCTCACTGGTCAATCCCCACCAGTGCCTACCTGCACTCAACTATCGCCATCCCACCTACTTTCGCCAGGCCCACCTCCCCCCTCTCTGTTTATTTCCCCATTTCTGAAGAAGGGTCCTGGCCCGAAACATCAACGTTCCTGCTCCTCTGATGCTGTCTGGCCTGCTGTGTTCCTCCGGCTCCACAGTGTTAATGCTGCCAATCTCCAGAGCTTTTCCAACGAATTCTGTTTTTGTTTCTTCATTAAAAGGGTACTTATGCTTAGAATGACAAGTTTTCACATTTGGTGTTGAATCTACTGGGTGAGCTGCATTTTCATAAAGTTAATGCTGTAGCAGCACAATTTGGATATTCTCATGCAACCTCATATGACAGTCTATTTGAAATACCTGCACCATTTACTCTTAAATTAATGAAAGTGCCATCAGCCTTGCCGATATTTCAATGGCTACTCCTGATCCATTAATTTATAGAATAAGGGAATCTCTGTGAACATCATATTTCAGACACTAAGTAACCAGATCCTCTTCCATTCTTTCTGAAGATCTGTGCATTTGGTTACTAAGCATTCAGTTATCGGCTCTCCCTTTTTACTCAGATTCTGATAACCATCCTTGCTGAGATGCTTTCCCAGGAATTGTGGCAGTGGATGTTGGCGCAAATCTCCAAAGTATGATTTGTGCCAGGTTAAGTTCATCTCAGTCTAGTCTCTCATTTCAGACTGAAAGCAAAAGACAATCTTCCTGTGGCCAAACAGATCTTAACAGAAGTTTGTCTCCCTCAAGCAACAACTTTCTGCCATTTGTCTTGTCGGCAGTCTGAAGTGTGGTGAAACTTTGTTCATGGCAACAATTTCTGACCACTCACAACTCAAGTCCAGCACATGAAGCAGAGGGATCACAGTGATCTTGATGCATCAACTCTGTTTCTCTCACAATAGATACTGGGTTTCTCCAGCACTTCCTGATTTTTAGAAGTTTCAGATGTGCAGCATCTGTAGCCTTTTACTTTTATCTACATATGTGAATCCCACCAATAGGCTGCAGCTAATTATTGTTATAAGCATACATATTAACCATATTCAGCTCAAAGGGATCTTTAGTCCTTGCTCGCCTTCCAAAATTATCACAGCCAAAAAAAAACTATGTGACAGTTCAAGTCACATAAAGATGTAAACATTTAAATAACAACAGGCTGTCTGTTCTAACCATGATGTTGTACAACCATTAGCTTGGGTGTAATGTGTCACTACAAACTTACATATCCATTTCATGAAACAAGTATTAATAAACCATTGATTGACAGGCAACCTCTCTGGTCCTGAAAACAGCCAATTGAAGTGAGAACTTTCATTTCTGCCTTACTGTCCAAAACAACCCTCCAAGGTGTAGCACATAGCAGGGCGTCCATGTTCATTTCTGTTGAATCATTGTGACTGTTCCACTGCCAGCAGTCTGAGGTTACTGGCCCTCAAACTTTGAAAAGGCGTTAGGCCGTGAGCAAGGCTGTAGCTACGTTGCTCAACTTCTGCCCTTGAGTGCTTCCCTAATGCAAGTTCACCACTTCTGACTCTCGACACCTCAAATACTTTCTGTGAATCCTGTCAGGTGACTGCGTTAAAATATTAGTCACAGAAGAGAGTAGTCTTTTGAAAAGGAAATTATAAAAAAATCCGAACTGTTTATTGTGGTGGAGATGACTCCACTTCCCACAGATAATCAAAACATCCTTGAATTGGTGCACCATCTTATCTGGATGCCTCCAACTCTGGCACAATCAAGCCACGTTGATTTTCAACCGAAAGCTGCAACCCAAAACAGTTACAGGCTAGAATAAAGTGCATAAAGAATCAAACTGTGTCTCAAAAACATTAGCTAAGAAAACTGTGCCTAATGCCAGACACAACATGGCAAAAAGGTGGGCTTCAGTTGAGATTTTCTGCATCAAAGGAACATTGTTTATCTAACTACACTTTATAATTAACTGTGTGTCAAAGGTTTTGGATATTTCCAAATGATAGGTGGCGTGTTAAAGTTCACACAGGAAGTCCACGTTGTTGTGGCAACATGTACTTTTACATGTGTGTTGTTGTTTGGAGCTACGTTCTTTGCATCATACGGCCAGGGACATTTCCCTGCTTTACTGCCTGTCATTGATGTCCTTGGCAGAACTCAAATCCACAGTTCCTGCTCCAACTTCGGGATAGTAAGCACTGCACCACAAAACTCGAGAGACAGAACACAGTATAAACGAATCAATTTCTTTCTGATCTCTGTGTGTAATAGCTTCCTAACTTTTAAGCTGTGCAAGACACCCTTAATTGTTAAAAAGAAAAGGAACAGGCAGCTAACTTTGGCATCCTTTGCAGTCTTGAAATTTGAAAACGTTTTGTGAGAACTAATCAACGAAGAAGATAAAAAAGTTGGAGCAGAGTGTGAGACAAGCAGTGGGTGAGTGAGCTTGTGAGGAGGAGTTGATGTAGAGTGGGAGGAAGAAAAGAACTGATGGTGGATTACTTGTGAGCGTAAAAGACTGAGCTGACACTCAGTTCACAATAAAATTGCGGAACACCTACGCTCAGTTAGCACTAAAATTTTTCCCTCCCTACCCTTATCTGCTTCCGGAGGACCACTCTCTCCAGGACTCCTTTGTCCGTTCCACACTTGCCTCCAACCCCACCACATCCGGCACCTTCCCCTGCAACCGCAGGAAGTGCTACACCTGCCCCACACCTCCCCCCTCACCCCCATCCCAGACCCTAAGACTTTCCACATCAAGCAAATGTTCACCTGCACATCTGCTAATGTGGTATACTGCATCCACTGTTCCCGTCGTGGCCTCCTTTACATCGGGGTAACCAAGCAGAGGTTTTGCGGAACACCTACGCTCAGTTTACACTAAACAATTGCACCTCCCAGTCACGAACCACTTCAACTCCCCCTCCCATTCATCAGATGACATGTCCATCCTGGGCCTCCTGCAGTGCCACAATGATGCCATGTGAAGGTTGCAGGAACAGCAACTCATATTCTGCTTGGGAATCCTGCAGCCCAATGGTATCAATGTGGACTTCACAAACTTCAAAATCTCCCCTCCCCCTACCGCATCCCAACAGCAGCTCCGCTTGTCCCCGCCTCCCTAACCTGTCCTTCCTCCCACCTATCCCCTCCTCTCACCTCAAGCCTCACTCCCCCATCTCCTTCCTACTAGCCTCATCCTGCCCCCTTGACCTGTCCGTCCTCCCTACCTGCCCACTACTCTCACTATTACTGGCTCCATCCCCACTTCTTTGACCTGTCTGTCTCCTCTTCACCTATCTTCTCCTCTATCCATCTTCTATCTGCCTCTCCCTCTCTCCCTATTTATTTCAGAACCCCCTTATCCTCCCCCATTTCTGAAGAAGGGTCTAGGCCCGAAACATCAGCCTTTCCTGCTCCTCCGATGTTGCTTGGCGTGCTGTGTTCGTCCAGCTCTACACCTTGTTATCTCAGACTGTACACATTGGCAGGCTACAATCTCTCCAATGCAAAGAATTAGCACCAAACTAAACATGGGCTAAAGACAATTAACTGTATGGCAGGGTCCCTAAGCAGCAGACAAATGCAAAGAAGTAGCTGGAATATAAAGTCAAGTGCACGGTAAGTTTGGTGGAACAGGAAGATTCTTAAAACAGCCAGAGATTAGAACACAGACCTTCAGTGTGAAGTGGCTAGAATGCAGTGAAGGAAATCACCAGGACACACTGCTTATGATATGACGAAAATATTCAAAACCTCAAGGTGTGCACACAAACTCGATTAAGTTTTTTTGAGGATGTGACCAAGAAGATTGCTGAGGGCAGAGCAGTAGACATTGTCTACATGACTTTAGCAAGGCCTTCAACGAAGTTCTACATGGTAGGCTGGTTAGTAAAATTAGAGCACATGGGATCCAGGGAGAGCTATCCAATTGGATACAAAATTAGTCTGATGGTAGGAAACAGAAGGTGATGATCGAAGGCTGTTATTTGAACTGGAGGCCTGTGACCAGCAGAGTTCCACAGGGATTGATGCCGAATCCACCATCGTTTGTCATTTAGAGAAAAGATTTGGATGATAAATAAGAAGCATGGTTAATAAGTTTGTAGATGACACCAAAATTAGTAGTAGAGTGAACAGCAAAGACTGATTATCTAAGAATACAACTGGGTTTTGATCAGCTTGGCCAATGGGCTGAGGATGGCAGATGGAGTTCAGGGAGGTTGAGGGGTGACCCTACAGAGGTTTATAAAATCATTGGGGGTATAGATAAGGTGAACAGGAAAGGTCTTTTCCTAAGGGTAATGGAATTCAAAACTGGAGGGCATAGGATTAAGGAGAATGGGAAAAGATTTATAAGGAACCTGAAAGGCAACGTTTTCACTCAGAGAGTAGTGTATATACGGTATGAATTGCCAGAGGAATGGTAGATGCAGGTACAGTTACAATATCTAAAAGGTATTTGCATATGTACATGAATAGGAAAGGTTAGAGGGATTCAGGACAAACGCAGACAAGTGGGTCCAGTTTAGTTTGGGAAACCTAATTCGCATGAACAAGTCGGACCAAAGGTTCTGTTTCGGTGCTGTTTGACTCTCTGATATAAAAGGGGTGAATGGGCAAGATTTTGATCACTGGCCTGTTCCATTGGTGTTAAATGTCTGAAAACATGAAATGCCTGCGTGGTGATAAGGGAAAAAGTGTGTTTATACTACCTATGGAGCACACAGCATACAAAGGAAGCAGCAGTAAAGCCATCTGAAATATCTCCAAGTGAAATTAGAGACATCTGTTTTTCAAGTGTGTGGCTCATTCCCTTGTCTTACCCTCTTCTCCCCAAGTTCACTGTAGTGTTGGCAATCATTAACTATTGCTTATTAAGGTAAACGCAGGGAAATGAACCTGTTCAAATATGCTGCAGTTCATATTTGTTAAACCTGCTTCCCAAAGAATTGGAGTCCGCAACTAGTGAATTTGACTGCTGAACACTGGACACTTCTATAGCTGCAAAGATCGGAAATTTAAATGGCACACTATTTATTTCTCATGCCTCAGCCAGCTGTTATAGCCAGAGACAAAGAGTAAAGCATTATAAAATATGGTGATTTCTGATCAAAGTTAGTGGGTGAAAATTAGGCACTTAAAAAAAATCTAAATTTGCTGAAGCATGAAGGTGTCTGACTGAGAAAACTAAATGCGGATTGTGTGGTGATGGGGTCATTTACCTCTTGAACCTTGATTTTGACTTGTTGAGTGGGAGCCTCCTGAAAAATTAATTTGTATGCTGAGAGTATTGCTTGTCTTGAAAAGTGGAGGGGAATGAGGGGTTGCAATAACAAGGTGTAGAGCTGGATGAACACAGCAGGCCAAGCAGCATCAGAGGAGCAGGAAGGCTGACGTTTCGGGCCTAGACACTTCTTCAGTCTAGGCCTTCTTCTTTCGGTCTAGGCCTGAAACGTCAGCCTTCGAGCTCCTATGATGCTGCTTGGCCTGCTGTGTTCATCCAGCTCTACACCTTGTTTTCACAGATTCTCCAGCATCTGCAGTTCCTACTAACTCGGGAATGAGGGGTTATCAGGAAACAGAATTTACGAGACTCAGTGACTGAGATAACAGATTCGCTGATTTAAAAGAGCTCATGGAAAACAAGAGATAACAAGGTGTAGAGCTGGATGAACACAGCAGGCCAAGCAGCATCAGAGGAGCAGAAAGGCTGATGTTTCGGACCTAGCCCTTCTTCAGAAATGGGGGAGGGGAAGGGGATTCTGAAATAAGTAGCAAGAGATGGGGAGGCGGATGGAAGGTGGATAAAGGAGCAGATAGGTGAAGAGGAGACAGACAAGTCAAGGAGGTGGGGATGGAGCCAGTAAAGGTGGGTGTAGGTGGTGAGTTGGGATGGGGGTTGGTCACTCAAGTGAAGATGGACAGGTCAAGGAGGCGGGGTGAGGCTGGTAGGTAGGAGGTGGGGGTGGGGTGGGGGTTGAGGTGAGAGGAGGGGAGCAGATAAATGGGAAAAAAGACAGACAAGGAGGAGGGGACCAGCTGGGCTGATTTTGCGATGAGGTCGGGGGGTGGGGGCGAGCTGGGCTGGTTTTGGGATGAGGTCGGGGTGGGGACGAAGTTCACATTGAGACCACTGGGCTGCAGGGTTCCCAAACGAAATATGAGGTGCTGTACCTGCAACCTTCGGGTGGCATCAGTGTGCCACTGGAGGAGGCCCAGGATGGACGTGTCATTCAAGGAGTGGGAAGGGGAGTTGAAGTGGGTCGCGATTGGAAGATGTAGTCGTTTGTCACGAACCAAGTGTAGGTGTTCCACAAAGCGGTCTCCAAGCCTCCGCTTGGTTTCCCTGATGTACAGGAGGCCACATCGGGAACATGGGATACAATATACCACATTAGCAGATGTGCAGATGAACATCTATTTAATGTGGAAGGTTTTCTTGGGGACTGGGTTGAGGGCGAGGGAATATGTGTGGCAGCAGGTGTAGCACTTCCTGTGGTTGCAGAGAAGCAACTGTGGCGCAGGCGAAGGAATTGGGACTAGGGGATGGCTTTCTTGAAGGAAGGTGGACGAGAGGAGATGTATTCTAGGTAGATGTGGGAGTCGGTGGGCTTGAAATAGATATCGGTTTCCAGGTGGTTGCCAGAGTTGGAAACAAAGAGGTCCAGAAAGGAGAGAGAGAGGTATCGAAGATGGTCCAGGTGAACTTAAGGTTTGGGTGGAAGGTGTTAGTAAAGTGGATGACCTGTTTGAGCTCTTCATGGGAGCACGAGGCAGCGCCAATACAGTCATCGATATAACGGAGGAAAAGGGTGATGGGGCCAGTGTAGCTGCGTAAGAGGGACTGTTCCACGTAACCTACAAAGAGACTGGCACAGCTTGGGCCCATGCGGGTTTCCATGGCCACCCCTTTTGTCTGTAGGAAGTGGGAGGTGTTGAAGGAGAAGTTGTTAAGGGTGAGAACGAGTTCTGCTAAGCGGATAAGGGTGTCAGTGGAGGGGGACTGGTCGGGGCTGCGGGACAGGAAGAAGCAGAGGGCCTTTAGGCCATCTGCATGGGGAATGCAAGAATATAGGGACTGAACGTCCATGGTGAAGAAAACAAAATTCTCTCAAAGGTTCATTACTCTTTGGAATTCTGTTCTCTAGAAAGTAGCAAAGGGTGAGTTGCTAAACATACTCGAGGCTGAGCTGAACAAAACTTTGATCCGCAGGGGAGTCGAGTGTTATGAAGGGCAGACATAAAACAGGAAGTGAAATCACAATCAATCAGTGAAGAATCTTCTTGAATCTTATGGCAGTGCAGACTCAATGCGCTGAATGATCTATCCTCATTCATACGATCTTACCGCCTTAAGGGACAAAGCCATGAAACAGCAACTCCCACTTCATAATTGCAGCTGATCTATTTCACCAGACTGTCCCAAGATTCAGTCCCTGATTTGATTTCAAAACAACAGGAGAGAGATGGTCCGCACACTCTGCAATTCTGGGTACCACTAATCTGTTACTGCTTCTGCACCCCTTTAGGCATTAACAGGTAGTAAACTTTCCATCCAGCATTCTGGAAGGATCAGAATACACATTTCACAGAATGCAATGTTGTCCACTTAGAACATCAATACTCGACAAAAACCTCAATGACAAGGAATTGGCCCATCAGTCAGCTGTCAACGGCAGAGGTGGCTCAGTAGTTTCATTCTTGTCTTTGAAGCAGATTATCACAGGTCGGAGTTGATCACAAAGGTGGATGCTTGACTATGATACAAAGATGTTAAACCTAGGTCACTGCCCGCTCTCACAAGTGGATGGAGAAGAGCCCAGGTCACAACTTCAAAGAAGAGGAAGGCTCAGGGAGCTATCCCTGGCATTCAGCCAATATTGACTGAGGCATAAATATTAAAATTAAAACATAATCTCATCATAATCACATTGTTGTTTGTGGGAGATTGCTGTCTGTAAATTAGCTGCCACATTGTAATCAGCTGTGAAGCATACTGAGATGTCCAGTGGTTGGGAAAGGTGCTATATAAGTGCAAGGCTTTTTCTGAATCAGTTACTGCTCCCAATGCTTGATCCTGTTCTTTTGGCACTCTCATAGAACCTCAGGTTGTGTTGCTGCCTCACAGGTTTGGTTCTAATTCTGTGTTTACTAAGTCCATCATGATACACTCAACTTTTGCTAAACACCTTGTGGTATGCAGCATACACTTTGTTCGCACAGCACTTTATGGCTGTGAAGCTACAATCAGGCAACAGTGGTATGGGCACATACAGTGTATTCATGCCCATATACTATCAGGGAAATTGCTGTCATTGTAACTCATCAATCATCTCCTCAAACTGTCTGTGCTCCATTTACAGCTCCTTACAGACCAAACCTCTCCTGGGTTATACAACTCAAAACAATCTGCCCGCGCACTCATCAGATTTGGAAGGGTACAAGCTGGACTTGTTCAAGTTCAGACTAATTCAGGTTCCCCACAGTGAGTACATTTTACAGTCCAATATTACGCCACACAGCAGTGGACCGAATAATAGTTTCAACAGGTGGATTAGAAGGGAACGAACAGCTGATTTTCCTGACAACCCAAGCCTGCAATGACCATAAAATTACTATTAAAAGAGGGATTTATTCAGTGAAGCAAAGAAAATCCTCATTTCTCCTCATACCCCTGTCACTTGTTCAACTAAATAACCGAAACTCATTGAATTTTTTTTCAAAGTGCTGCATCTGGACTCAAGAAAAGAAAACACAGCAAACACATGCCAGAAACCTCACATGGGAAATGCCTGCTCACTCCATGTGCAACACCAGAAAAGAGTCATCCAGTCAAAGACATTCGCTTTGTTCGCAAATCCTGTTATCTGGTGGGAGACTTTAATTTGTAGAATGGTTACAAAACAGGGGATCCTAACCACTCTGCATTTCTCGTGTTAGTGCTGCTTCTTTAGCCAATCGCTATAAATTTGTGCCCTCAGGTTCTTGATCCTTTGCTAGCAGGAACAGTTTCTCTGTATATATTCTCTTTCTCTATATGTTCAGATGCCACATGATCTTATATCATCTAACCTACTCTTACTGCCATCATAACTAACATTCCTCATCCCTGGAACCATTCTCAAGAATCTTTTCCTCCCTCTCCGATACCTTCACATCCTTCCTAAAATATTGCAGCCAAAACTTGCGCACTGCTCAAAGAAAGAAATTGGTTCTCATTTAAATTCTAGCCTTTGCCTGATCACTCTATTGAGCATAATTCACCATAATTCCCCACAATCTTCGCCTGTTCTGCCCAACCCTTCATTTACAGCGACAGGGGATCCCGCAATTTGATTCAATGCTAAAATCAAGCACCAAAAATAACCCAAACTGAAAGAAAACAAATCCAAGACTGCCCACCATTGCTATGTAATTTACTCAGATATTGTCACATGGGAGTGACTGTACGTTTATCATTTTAGTGAGCATGTCAGTGCTCAGATTATGGGCACCAGTTGGACCACAAGGACCCTGCCAAGCAGCACAAGGTAAACAGGACAAGAATAGAAGACTTTGTCTGACTTGTTTAGTGATAGTGCACGGGAGGAGGCCATTCACCTTATTGAGCCCAAACTGGCTCTTGGGGCTCTCCACCAGTCCCCGATCACTCCTGCAAACTTCTCCATCAATTAGCTCCCTTCTGGAAGTTGTTTTTGATTCTGCTTCCAACATCCTTCCATCTTAACAAGATCTTAACAAGTTGATATTTAAAGCAAAATTCCTGCTGGTTACAAGCATATCAACCAAGATGTTATTCTATAATGGAGAAGGCTCAAGTGGCCTTCTCTTCCTCCTATTTCTTGTGGTTCTTTAACACATCTATAAAAATTTCCTAGTATTTTTCATCAAGGAAAATTGGGTTTATAGGCTAGTGTAGTTCTTGGTGTAGTTCTGATCACTCCAGTACAGAAGCAACATGGACAGGAGAGTTTTGGATGACCTCTGGTTCGCAAACAGTAGAATGCAAGAAACCAGCGATCCTAGCAGTTTAATCAGTATTAAGGGAATGCTTATCGAATGGAGGCTGTACAGAGCCTCTGGAGTTTCTAAACCTCAAATCTGACAAGGGGCTGCCTGACCCCAGATGCACAACATGAAAGGAAATCTGAAGACAGTCAAGGAAAATAATGAAGTGGGGGGGTAAATGCAGAAGAGGGGCACAGGTGGGTAAAAGCAAAATATGACTCATGGAGACTCGACTGGCAGTGAAGGCAGCTGTTACAGGCTGAAATAACCAGTGCCAAACAGCCAGCATTCATTTTCTCAGCCTTGCAATGCTACACAGCATGAAGGGAACATTTACATTTATACACCAGTGATGCATTTCATTTGTATTTACATCATGTGCTTCATCACTTCAGGACGTCTTTTTAGTACTTTGCAGTCTATTAAGTGCTTCTAAGTGTATTCCTCCTTGGAGTGCAGAAACTGAAGCAGCCAGTACATGCACAGCATGATCACACAATGTGATGACTTTGGTCAAGGGATAAATATTGGCCAGGTCACCAGAAGGAACGTCCTTTGCTCTCCATAGGGACAATACCATAGCCACTTTAGCAATCACCTGAGGGGCAAGACATTGCCTTGGATTAACACTCTGTCTGAAAGACAGACAACCGAGTCTCAGCCTGCATTATGTGCTCAAGTTTATGGAGAGGGACCAAACCCACCACATCCTGACTCAGAGATGCACACACTGCCCAATGAGCCACATCTGATCCTTAGCATTAAGATAAGAGAAACAGGATAAGAATATTACATATAACTATTTCTGGGTAAGGGTTAGCAGTTTATTACAAGATTTTAATCTGTTTGATAGTACTGCAAAACAAGGATATTGCCTGCAAATATCAAAAAAAAACAAGCCATTGTAAGCTAAAAGGGATCATCATCATACTGGGAACAAACAGAACCTCCATCTAAGCTATATCCTATAGCACAGGTTTTCAAAGACAAACCTTTCTTTCCACCTCAAATCATGAAACTACAATGACCTGTTTTGTGGCTTTTTTTATTCCCAAGAGATCAGAGCATTGACGAGCACTGGTATGACACAAATAAAGTAGAAAAAGTGCTCAAGGAATCCCATAAGCCTGCACCAACTACACTGATGTCTTTCCCAGCAATAAACCGAGTTTGACCAGAAATGCCTCAGACTACAATACTGCCCTCACATGTAACAATGGCTCCCACTCCATACTTTTCCATCCCTTCCTACTTGGCACTGCCTTGATCATCGTGTCTTCACTTCTAATTCCTTCTTCTAGGCTTCTTCCAAGAAAATTAATCAATCTCCGGCTTTCAGTTTTAACAGACCTCCCTGGCAATTCTCAGGGAGAGAACCCTGTTCTTTCTCATCTCTCATCTGCTCTCCTTATTCTCAACTCTCATTCATTCACCCCTACTCCTTCATTTTTCTTTTGTTTTCTCTTTTCCCCCTCTCATTCACTTTGTATTCTCCGTTCCCCCTCTCAATTTCTTTGTATGCCCGTTACACACATTAACTCAATCTCGCCACCTCGCTCTCCTTCACTCTCAATTTCCATCTCCTTCTTGTTGTCTCTCTGTCTGCCTTGTTCTCTCACTCACCTGTCCCCATCTCACTATTCTCACCGACACCACCTCATTCTCATTGTCCCTCCATCCCATCTCTTACTGCCTCTCTCTTATTGTCTCTCCACCCCATCTCTTACTGACTCTCTCTTACTGTCCCTCTGCCCCATCTCTTACTGCCTCTCTCTTATTGTCTCTCCGCCCCATCTCTTACTGCCTCTCTCTTATTGTCTCTCTACCCCATCTCTTACTGCCCCTCTCTTATTGTCTCTCCGCCCCATCTCTTACTGCCTCTCTCTTATTTGTCTCTCCGCCCCATCTCTTACTGCCTCTCTCTTACTGCCCCTCTGCCCCATCTCTTACTGCCTCTCTCTTATTGTCTCTCTACCCCATCTCTTACTGCCCCTCTCTTATTGTCTCTCCGCCCCATCTCTTACTGACTCTCTCTTATTGTCTCTCTGCCCCATCTCTTACTGCCTCTCTCTTATTGTCTCTCCGCCCCATCTCTTACTGCCTCTCTCTTATTGTCTCTCTACCCCATCTCTTACTGCCCCTCTCTTATTGTCTCTCCGCCCCATCTCTTACTGCCTCTCTCTTATTTGTCTCTCCGCCCCATCTCTTACTGCCTCTCTCTTACTGCCCCTCTGCCCCATCTCTTACTGCCTCTCTCTTATTGTCTCTCTGCCCCATCTCTTACTGCCTCTCTCTTACTGCCCCTCTGCCCCATCTCTTACTGCCTCTCTCTTACTGCCCCTTCAACCCATCTCTTACTGCCTCTCTCTTATTGCCCCTCCGCCCCATCTCTTACTGCCTCTCTCTTATTGTCTCTCCGCCCCATCTCTTACTGCCTCTCTCTTATTGTCTCTTTGCCCCATCTCTTACTGCCTCTCTCTTATTGTCTCTCCACCCCATCTCTTACTGCCTCTCTCTTATTGCCCTTCCGCCCCATCTTTTACTGCCTCTCTCTTATTGTCTCTCCGCCCCATTTCTTACTGCCTCTCTCTTATTGTCTCTCTGCCCCATCTCTTACTGCCTCTCTCTTATTGCCCCTCCGCCCCATCTCTTACTGCCTCTCTCTCATTGTCTCTCCACCCCATCTCTTACTGCCTCTCTCTTATTGTCCCTCCGCCCCATCTCTTACTGCCTCTCTCTTATTGTCTCTCCACCCCATCTCTTACTGCCTCTCTCTTATTGTCCCTCCACCCCATCTCTTACTGCCTCTCTCTTATTGCCCTTCCGCCCCATCTCTTACTGCCTCTCTCTTATTGTCCCTCCGCCCCATCTCTTACTGCCTCTCTCTTATTGTCTCTCCACCCCATCTCTTACTGCCTCTCTCTTATTGCCCCTCCGCCCCATCTCTTACTGCCTCTCTCTTATTGTCCCTCCGCCCCATCTCTTACTGCCTCTCTCTTATTGTCTCTCCACCCCATCTCTTACTGCCTCTCTCTTACTGCCCCTCCACCCCATCTCTTACTGCCTCTCTCTTATTGTCCCTCCGCCCCATCTCTTACTGCCTCTCTCTTATTGTCTCTCCACCCCATCTCTTACTGCCTCTCTCTTACTGCCCCTCCACCCCATCTCTTACTGCCTCTCTCTTATTGTCTCTCCACCCCATCTCTTACTGCCTCTCTCTTACTGCCCCTCCACCCCATCTCTTACTGCCTCTCTCTTATTGTCCCTCCGCCCCATCTCTTACTGCCTCTCTCTTATTGTCTCTCCACCCCATCTCTTACTGCCTCTCTCTTACTGCCCCTCCACCCCATCTCTTACTGCCTCTCTCTTATTGTCCCTCCGCCCCATCTCTTACTGCCTCTCTCTTATTGTCTCTCCACCCCATCTCTTACTGCCTCTCTCTTACTGCCCCTCCACCCCATCTCTTACTGCCTCTCTCTTATTGTCTCTCCACCCCATCTCTTACTGCCTCTCTCTTACTGCCCCTCCACCCCATCTCTTACTGCCTCTCTCTTATTGTCCCTCCGCCCCATCTCTTACTGCCTCTCTCTTATTGTCTCTCCACCCCATCTCTTACTGCCTCTCTCTTACTGCCCCTCCACCCCATCTCTTACTGCCTCTCTCTTATTGTCCCTCCGCCCCATCTCTTACTGCCTCTCTCTTATTGTCTCTTCACCCCATCTCTTACTGCCTCTTACTGTTTCTCCATCCAATTTCTTACTGCCTCTTGACCGCACTTCTCTTACTGTCTCTCTATCCTACCTCTGACCCCAATCCTCTCGATCCCCATCTCTCTCAATCTTTCTGACCTCTCTCGACTCACATCCCTTACGGTCTCCTCTCTATCTTTCCCCATCTCTATATCTCTCATTCTCTTAATATACCCCCTTCCTTCGATCTCATTCTCTATCTCACTCTGTTCTCCAATTCTTGCATTCACTCCCTTCTCCGATCTTCCATGTTATCTCTCTTTCTCTCCCCCTCCCACCCACCCCCATTCAGATTTCCCGCTCTCTTCCCCAGGCGTCTTAACGTCTGCCGTACATCCAAAACAGTGGCTGGAAACTTGCACAGCCGACCCGGGCAGAAAAACTGACACTTGGGAAGGGACAATCTGAATCGCTCCCCCAACACCCGCTGCCCGTTAACTCCCCTGCCTGCCTCTACCCCCAACTCTCTCACTGAATTTGAACAAGACTCCCAAAATTTCACAGTCGGTGTTTTATTGTCATTTCTTCCAAGGGAAAGGTGGCGGGGGGGGGGGGGGCGGTTGCTGTTTGAAACGTGCACATTTTATGCCAAAACACAAATCCCATTAGTAACTCCTGCAAAACCTTTCTGCAAAACTTCTCCAAATATCTGCATACGTTAAGCTTCATTTCTCTTGGTTTTAAATCTGACTTCAACGATTTTTTAAATCCATTCTCATTTCTCATTCTAGGACGCGGCTCGACTTGCAAACTCACCAGCTTTGCAGGGATCTTTATAATCGACATCTGTCGGATCGTCTTGGTCGGGAAAATAGTCGTAAACGGTGTCGTCGTAGTCGAACAAGCAGGCTGCCCGGTGCAGAGCCAAGCAAAAGAGTACAAAACTGGCTATAGCCATCACTGGGGCTTTGAGTGTTGGGGACAAGAGAGGGGGGGAGAGAGAGAGAGAGAGAGAGACAGGCAGACAGAGACAGAGAGAGAAAACACACAAAGAATAACGAAGGAAGGGAAATCAGAGGAGGAAAAAAAAAGCCCAGAGCTTAAGGGAAATCAGGAGGTGGAGAGTGTGGTCCAGGGGCGGGTCAGCAGCAATGCTCCAGCCCCCTTTCTTTCCTCTCTGCAAAGCTTAAACTGCCATTAATCAGCTGAGCAAGATTTGCAAAGCAAGCCAAACCAACAGAGAAACTCCAACTCGACACAGTAAACGTGTCTCTTCTGAATGTGTGTGCTGCTGACGAGGAGAAGGAATTTTTCCAGCGTCCTTTCCCTGCTCTCCTCAAATCCTCAAGTTTCCTCTTTATATAATCGTATCCCTCATTCAAATCTTTCACAACTTCCCACAAAAGAACTTCTCTGCCAAAACTACAATTCTCCGGTCATCTCACGAAGATTGCGTTTTACACTCGATCTTGCGGTCTCCTCCCACCGTATCTCAGGCAATATACAAGGAAAGTAATGTTTTTGTTTTGCACAACATTGTTTATTTGGCAGATAAACAATAGGGTGACCCAATGATGAGTAGGAGGATGTGTGCGCGGGGGGGTGCCAAGGAGATTTTAACGAGCTGCGTGCCAGAACAGCGGAAGGGGAGACGTCGAACAGTTTCAAAAAGGACAACTGAACGGGCATTTCAGGGAAATAAACTCGCTGGACTGCGGGGAGAGAATGGAAGAGATGGGACCGTGGTTGCATCTCAGCCGGCACAGACGCGATGGGCCAAATGGTCTCCAGTGTTTGAAGTACTGTATCCCACTGTTACTTCCAGACTTGGCTACTCCAGTGCTCTCTTTTGGCTGGTGTCCTATCTAACACCTGCCTGCCCCCCCATCCCTCAAAATCAACTCTCCAGAACCATGTTGCTTTATTCTAACAACCCGTTTCATCCCTGCAATACGGGGAAATCGGTGTCAACATCACGTCGTCTAACCTCGAGAAGGCCTCCCACCAGTGAACATAGGAGACAGGCGGTGAGGGATAGCTCGGCCATGCAACAATCTGATTGTGGCCTCAACTCCCCTATCCTGCCTGTTCCCCATAACCCTCGACTCCCATCTGGGTCAAACATCTCTCTGCCTTGAATATATGCAATAAACTTGCCTCCTCTTCTCACTGGGGCAGAAAATTCTAATGGTTCAGACCCCTCTGAGAGAAATTGCTCCTTGGGCCCACGTTAAATGGATAATCCCACATTCTGACACGGTGCCCTAAGTTCTAGACTCCTTCAGGAAGAAAACATTCTCAGTATCGAACCTTCATGTCCCTTCCAAATCTTAGGAATCAGGTTTTATTGTCACCTGCACTGAAGTGCAGTGAAAAATGTACAAGATCTTAGATACAAGTGGAAAAATAAATTAAGTGAAAAGTACAACATTAGAGTTCTTCTCCACATAGAGTAGTAGATAAAGAAGTAAAATTCAAAATGACAGCCCTTTCGTAGCCAAAGGCTTGTTGTCACTCCACACTGGGCTTTCTCCACAAAGGTCCACACTCCGCACGAGAGCTCGATCTTTCTCTGGCACTGGGAGATCCCTGCGCCGACTGCCATCTGTGCTCAGCAGCCATCTCACCAGTGACCACCATAAGGGCTCACCAGCTGCCCCACCGCACATGGCTAGGGTCCTGTTCAGATACTGCACTGGGCTCCCAGAACTACTTCTGTGCTCCTGGCCTCGAAGAAACTGCGATGCTGCCGACCACCAGAGTTCTGCCCAGGCACAACAGCCACCTGGTGGCGGACTGCCAAAGCCCCCAGCCAGTGCCATTGCTCACTCCATGGCTGAGCTCCCTCCAGAAGGTAAATAGAGAAAAAAAAACTAAAATAAAGTGAGAAAGCAGAAAACATTCGGGGCAGATGAGCTCTCGTTTAGAAGCTCTCCTCCACTCTGATCTTGAAAATAACTTGTATGTTTCAATAAGATCACCTTTCATTCTTCTGAACTCTAATGGATACAGGCTCAACCTGATCAACCTTTCCCCATTAGACAATCCCTTTACTCCAGAAATCAGCTGAGTCCATGTCCTCATGATTTAGTGCTGTTAACACTGGTTAAACTCGTATCTATGTCTTTATAACCTCTAAAATCTACCATTTCAATACTTCTCTTGCCAGACTCCAGTCTTACAGTCATCCAAACCTTAATCTCATCCATAACCTTTCTCCTGTTTTCTAACTTGTACCGAGTCCCATTGGGCCATGAACCCTATACTCGTTGACTGACAGTGGTTGCCAGTCAAACATAGAATTTCAAAATCAAGACAATGTTTGATTTCAAATCCTTCCAGGACCAGTATCATGCACCTTCTCTGAATTGGTATCAGTTTTCGAATATCCCACCTTAAATAAGCAGATCAAAACAGGCAACTGTACCTCCTTCCCTTCAAGTATGGTAACACGTCCAATACCTCAGCTCAATGTAATTGGGCTGAAAAATACCTCTAAGTTCACACAGCGCAAGCCCAGAAGGCCACAGCTGGCAACTGTTTTGTTGGATATTCTGCAATTCATTTTCAAAGAAAGTCAAAAAACTTCAGCTACCCACCATTGTGTTTCACCAATAATCAGGACATTGTAACTTTTGAGTAAATAAAATTGGATGCCTCTTTTAACATGCCTCAACACTGCACAGCTTGCCTTTTTGACTATGTAGCAAGGTGGTGCACAGTTTCTCACAACGGAAGCTGGAACGAGTGAGTCACCTCCTGATTTTGTCAACACCTGTCCATCACCAAAGGTACAAGTCAAGAGTGGGTTGAAATACTTCCAAGTTGCATGGATGAGAACAGTTCCAACTATACTTGAGAAGGTTTGATACCCCAGTGGCACCTTAAAAATGCACTTAAGTCCACCAAAGCACAGTGGCACTAAACAAGGCTCCTTCTGACAGTGCCTTCCAAGTCTATGAACTTTACTATCTACAAGGACAAAGGTAGCAGACGGATGGAATACCACCATCTGCAGATTCCCCTTCAAACTAAATCAGCCCATCTTAGAACTGTATCACCAGTACTTCACCTTCAGGTTAAAATCCTGGTGCTCCCTCCCAGGATAAAGTCCATCTCGATCCAGAGACTGAATCTGTAACTGCACTGGATTGTTGAAAACAACTTTCCGCATGATGCTAATTTTACTAAGCTGCTATCTTCCTATCACCTCCCTTACAACATTCTGGTATGCCTACTTCGTACAGACTGCAATGGTTCAAGAAGTCTAATCAACATCAACTCAGGGGCAATTAGGGATGGACAACAAATACTGACATCAGAAATGCCTACATCCCACAAACGATTTAAGCTACACGAAACAAAAGGTGACAGGTGCAGAAGCCCAAGAAGGCAAAAAATATACTTTTGGGAGAATTCATCCTGCATTATAATCTCAAGGGCCTGATACAAAGGAATGTTTCTTGAAATTAATATATCAGGCATTTGCAATGACTGTTCATTAAACACCATAAAGTAGTCTTTATGTTAACAAAATGCGACAGACATAATGGATTAGAAAGGTACGATCAGTTTTAGAAACCAGTGTGGTCTCCATTTCCCAGTCTTAGGGCAGAATATACCTTGCCTTTGTTTTATGAAGACCAGTGATAGGAGACAAAAGCTGGAAGACATGTGAAGAAAGAGAAAGAGAGAAATAACTAATTTCCAGTCATGCAACCTCATCTGCTTCCTTTACATCTGACTCACTTTACAACATTACATCCAGATCTGCTGGCTTGCCGATGATTATTCCCAGGGGAAACATTAAATCAAGCTGTTCAGCTGTTTACTCAACTGATGTTCGACTCTATCAATGCTTATACAAAAGGAAACTCCTGCATCACTGGAAATTGGATTAAAGGACGGAACACATTCATGGCACGTCATGGGAATACCAATGACAATGATATTACGGGAAACACCAAGTGTTAGGAATTGATCAGGTTGAATCCAAGTCAGAAAATTACATTCACCCTCTATCTTATTCCAGTTTTGTGGTGCCATTTATCTTTCAACTAATATCACAAAAACGCAATTACCTGATTGTTGTCACATTGCTGTCTGTGGGGCCTTGCAATATGCAATCTAGCAGCCACATTTCCTACTTTGTAACAGTGACAGCACCTCAAAAGCACTTTGAAACGGAGAAACAGAAAATTGGTGCAGGAGGAGGCCACTTGGGTCTTGAGCCTGTACCACCATTCAATATGATCGTGGCTGATCATGCAGTTTCATTATCTCACTCCCGCTTTCTCTCCATACCTCTTAATCTCTTTCAGCACAAGGGCCAAGTCCACCTCCCTCTTGATTATCTCACAAACTGACCCCAACAGCTTTCTGTGGTAGAGAATTTCACAGGTTCACTAAGTAAAGAAATTCTTCCTCATCTCAGTCTTAAATGGATTATCTTAGACCGAGGCCCCTAGGTCCAGAACATTCTTCCCACACCTAGCTTGTTCTGACCCATCATATGTTTCTATGAGATCTCCCCTCATTCTTCCAGTGCGAACAAGTCCTGTCGATCCAGTCTTTCTTCGTATGTCAGTCCTGCCATACCGGTAATCGGTCTGTTTAACCTCCGCTGGACTCCCTCAATAGTAAGAATGGAGCGGTGGGGAGGCCCTGAAGTCGGGTTTGGTACTGTAGAAAAGCCTTCTCTAAAAAGCTGAAAACATTTTCAAGGCAGATCAAAACTACTTTTTCTAACTCCCCACCCTTAGTGCCACAAGTTCGAAAAGCAATGATTTTTGCTGGGGTACCTTGGCACACTGCCTATGGCTTTAGGCGCAAGCCAAGCCTACTTGAATTATCCTCATAAGACAACCTCCTCTGAACCACCATCAAAGCATTTATCGAATTTATGTAATAAGGAGACCAAAACTGTACACAGTGTTTGCGATGCAGCCTCATTAATTTCCTGTAAAACTGAAGCATGACATGCCCGCTTTTACATGCAATTCCTTTCATAAGGCAAGTTAGCAACATCTCGTTCATCTTCTTGATTACGTGCTGTACCTGCACAGTAACTTTTTGTGACTCATGCGCTAGTCACACGGATCCCTCCACACTTCACAATTCCTCAGTCATTCTCCATCCAAGTAATACCCTACTTTTTTTGTTCGTCCTGCCAAAGTGAACAACTTCACATTTGCCCAACGTACTCCATTTGTCAGATGTATGCCCACACACTCAATCTTATTCTTATATACCTGCCTGTAACTTACTTACATCTTGTTCACGACACAACTTCCAGTTTTTCTTGGTGTTGTCTGGGATTTAGGTACCATGCCCTCAATTCCCTCATCGCAGACACTGATGAAGATTCGATTCTCTGGGCCCTTTGTCAATTTCTGTCAATAAGACAAACTCTGTTATTCTGCCAGCTAGCCAATCTTCTTCATGTTAACATGTTACACCCTCCACTTAAGAGATTTTACTTCCCACAATAATGTTTGATGTAGCACCTTATCAAATACCCTTTGGTAAAACAAGTGCAGTATTTCACAAGTATATTCATATACCATTATTCATAACACGTTACTCCTTCAAAAGAAGTCTAATAAATTGGCTCAACACAACTTACCTTTGACAAAGCTATGCTCTCTCCAATTGCCTTGAGCTTTCCTAAGTATGTGACTAAAATCTTTTTAATGACCAATTCTAACAATGACCTCACAACAGACATCAAGCTACCTGGCCTATAGTTTCCTGCTTCTGCCTCTGTCCCTTCTTGAATTCAGAGGCTTTATTTGCTGCTTTCCAGTCTGATAAAACCTTTCCTCAATCTGGGGAATATTGGAAAATTACAACCCCAAGATAAAGTCCACCTCGATCCAGAGACTGAATCTGCAACTGCATTGGATTGTTGAAAACAACTTTCTGCATGATGCTAATTTTACTAAGCTGCTATCTTCCTATCACCTCCTGATTTACAGCCAATACCAAAAGCTTTTTGTAGCCTTTATACTGAAGACAGAAACCATCATTCAGAAAAGACATCAAAACCAAAGACCGTGCACATGGCTAGATGTGAAAGATCCCATAGAACTGATCCAAGTTCTCCCCAGCGTCCAAGCCAATATTTAACCCTCAGTCAACATTCCAACAAGAGAGAGATAATCTGGTCATGATCACATTGCTGTTTGTGGGAGCTTGCTGCATTCAAATTGGCTGCTCTGTCTCCTACAACTGCATTGCAAAATCTATCCATTTACCAATCTGATGGTCATGAAAAGCACTACATAAATGCAAATCATTTCAGAGGATCATCAGTGAAAAAAATTGAAATCAAAGCATTTAAGCAGATGTTAGATGACCAAAACTTTCATGAAAGATACAGCTGTAAGGAGCATTTGGGAGAAGGAGAGACAGAATGATTTACAGAGGCAATTCCAGAGCTTAGGATCCAGGTAACTGAAAGCATGGACACTAACAGTGGAGCAATTAAAATCTGGAAAGCATAAGAGGCCAGACTGGCAAAACACAGATATCTCAGAGGGTTACGGAACTGGAGAGATGAGGTTGGAGTGGAGGATTTTGAAGGAAGGCACAGAAGCGAGGTGTCAACATCAAGGGACAATTTGAAAACCAGGAGGGCGATTTTAAAATCAAGAGGAGCTAACTCAGCCAGTGCTTCAAAGGCTACTGGCATCAGGCAGACTTCCCACACCCTACCATTGGTAAGTGTGAATGAATGCAGAAGCCACAGCCCTGGTGGCCATGATGGCCCTGCAATCACTCGCTGCCATTTGATCTATATTATAGAGTTCCTGCTTTTTTCATTCAAATGTTGTAATTCATGACGTGTCAAATAATTCCATTCAATTGAAGTTTCAAAAGAGGATAATCTGTCATTAGTAAATGCCAAGCCCCTTCAGGCTTACTTGATTTAAGTAATAGCAGAAAATGGAGGATGGTAAATTGAAGGATTATGGTCACGGTAACTGAATTTAATTGACCTGTTTACTTTCCATTTGCTGCTCGAGTACAGCCAAATGTCTGTTATTACTTAAATCAAATAAAGTTTTAAACCCCAAAGCCTTTGGCACCTTTGTAATAATAAAGCAGCAACATATTAAGCTAATAATCTAATGCAGCATGGAATTAAAGATGAGCAGATTTCCTGGAATTTTAAAGCCTGAACTCCAATTTAGCCAGACCTTAACTTTCAACCCACTCAACCCTCTGCAGGAGATGTTATGGTCCCAGTTGGAGGTTAAACGATGCTGTGGAAGGACTGGAAGTAGTGAACAGCTTTCCATGTTCCTGGGCTAATATTGCTTCCTCACAGCGGCCACACTCATTTCCCCCTCCAACCAACAGTGTTGAAAACCGCTTGCTCACCCTCGCTGCTGTGTGCAAAAAGGCTGGCACACTCTCTTGTTGGGTCATCATGGGGCCAGAGCAAATTCAGCACAAACCACAATCACATGTAACTCGGTCGGAGAAGAAAAGTGAAAAATTTTGCTTTTCTCCAGCCTTTCACAACTTCAGTATATCCTAAATGGATCATGCAAAGGACCTCAGGAGTGTTGCCTAAGAAAAAACATGGCAGCCCATCTGTGTCCAGCAAGCTCCCACAGACTGCAATGGCCACATTGGGTTTAGCTTAAGGCACTGATTGAGGGGATAATTATTGACCATGTATCAAGTCTCAGCGTTCTTTAAATAATTCCACGGGATCTTCTACACGCACCTGAGACAGAAGACAGGGCCTCAGTTTAACATCTCACCCATATGATGGCTGCCTCAGAGGTGCAATGAAGAGTTGATTCAGGCTTGGTGCTCAAGGATAATTTTTGAATCTCCAAACTCAAAAGGAAAATGCTGAACATGATTTCGCTTTGGCAGCTCAAAGAAGTGACGGATAGGAGTGGCTCCATGCCCTGAACTGCTGCTAAAGGTATTGGCAGTGCTGCTGTGTCTTATATGAAGGAGACACCAGCAACCTTGCCAATAGAACCTAAGATAACAAAGTGTGAAGCTGGATGAACACAGCCGGCCAAGCAGCATCTCAGGAGCACAAAAGCTGACATTTCGGGTTGATACCCTTCATCAAAGAGCCTTTGTGCTCCTGAGATATTGCTTGGCCTGCTGTGTTCATCCAGCTTCACACTTTGTTATCTTGGATTCTCCAGCATCTACAGTTCCCATTATCTCTTGCCAGTAGAACCTGCTTACTCAACCCTCATTCAAAACCGCTCTTGTGACTGTGCATCCAAAATCATCAATAAGTCAGGTTGGGTGGTGGACTGCAGTCTTCACTGACTAATGTTATACAACATACAAGTTAGTTACGTATGATTAAAGAACAAATTCAATTGCTACAACACCTCTTGAAAAATTCCTTCATTGGATGTGTGCATCACTGGCTAATCTATCATTTATTTTCCATCCCTAATTGTCCTAGAGAAGGTGGTGATGATGAGCTGCCTTCTTGAACTGTGCCAGTCCATGTGCTGTATGTTGAGCCACGATGCCATTAGGGAGGGAGTTCCAAGATTTGGTCCCAGTGACACTGAAGGATTGGCAATATATTTCCAAGTCAGGATGGAGAGTGGCTTCAAGGCAAACTTTCAGGGGTGACGTTTCTATTTTTCTGCTGTCCTTGTTCTCCTAGATGACAGTGCTGTGAGTTTAGAAGGAGCTGTCAAAGAAGCCTTGGTGAATTTCTGCAGCGTATCTCATAGATGGTACACATTGCTGCTCCTGAACATTAGTGGTGAAGGGAGTGAATGTTTGTAGATGGGGTGCCAATCAAGGAGGCTGCTTTGTCCCGGATGCTGTCAAGTTTCTTGAGTGTTGATAGAACTGCGCTCAAAGTCTTCAATCACATTCCTGACTTGTGCCTTGTAGATATTGGATAGACTTTGGGGAATAAGGAGATGAGGCACACAGTGCAAGACTCCTACCTCTGACGTGCTCTTGCAAGCACTCATATGGCTAGGCATTCAGTTTCTGGTCAATGGTAAATGACTTAGAGGCAGCACAGTGGCTCAGTAATTAGCACTGCCTGAACTTCTCCAGTCTTACACAGAAACATAGAAACCTCAGAACCATTCTCACTAGATGCCTTTACATTCCTGCTCAAAGTGATGCCCAGAATAAGGCACAGTACTCCAGCTGAGGCTGATTCAGTTATTTTATTCAGGTTTTGTAGAACAGGGGAGATCAACCTGGTGTACTGGCCCATATTTATCCCTCTTTCAATATCGATTGGAGTAGGGAAAATTAGATCAGGCTATCAAGATTAGGGCTGACCGGTGGCTCACTGGTTAGCACTGCAGCCTTCACTGCGCCAGGGACCCAAGGTTCAATTCTACCATCGGGTGACTGTCTGCATGGAGTTTGCACGTCCTCCCCAGTGTGTTGGGTTTCCTCCGGGTGCTTTGGTTTCTTTCCACAGTCCAAAGATGTGCAGGTTAGGCGGATTGGCCATGGAGAATGTAGAGTTGCAGGGAAAAGGTGGGGAGTAGTGTATCACGGTGAGGTGCTCTGCGGAGGGTTGGCGTGAACATGATGGGCTGAATGGCCTGTTTCCACTCTTTAGGTGTTCTATGAGTCTAGGATTTTCATGGCGGGGGGGATGGTTTCAGCAATGGTAACACCACTGAATGTCAATGATCAATGGTTAGAGATAGTGTTATTGAAGATGGTCATTGGACAACACTCCATGGTATCACTTGTCAGCTGAAACCTGGATATTGTTGCATGTTGACATGGATTGCTATGGGATCTGAAGAGTCGCGCATGGTGCTTAACATTGTGCAATCATCCACAATTTGACCTTGCGATGGAGTTTGGTCAATGATGAAGTAGCTGAAGATGGCTGGACCTTGGACACCACCCTAAGAAACTCTTGCAGAGATGTCCTGGAGCTGAGATGACTGATCTCCAAACACCACAAACATCTTCCAATGTGCCACCAGGTAAGACTCCAACCGGTCAAGAGTTTCCCCTCCTATTCATTGGTTCCAGTTTAGTCAGGGCTCATTGATCCTCACTTGGTCAAATGAGACAATGGTCTCAAAACGGTAAGACAAAGGAGCAGAAATTAGACATTCAGCTCAAGTCTGCTCTGCAATTTAATCATGGTTGATAAGTTTCTCAACCCCATCCTCCTGCCTGCTCCCGAGAACCTTCGATCCCCTGAACAAGCAAGAATGATTCCTATCTCTGTCTTAAATAACTGAATGGCCTGGCCTCCACAGCCTTTTGTGGCAATGAATTCAAAAGATTCACCACAATCTGGCTGAAGAAATTTCTCATCTCTGTTCTAAAGGGTCTTCCTTTCACTGTAAGGCTGTGCCCTTGTTTCCTAGTCTCTACTGCTACTGGAAACACCTTTCCAATGTCCAATCTATCCAGGCCTTTCAGTATTAAGTAAGTTTTAATTAGATCCACTGTCATCCTTCTAAACTCCATCAGGTACTGACCCAGAGTCCTCAAACATTTTTCATATATTAAGCCTTTCATTCCTAGGATCATTCTCACAAACCTCCTCTGGGCCTGCTCCAGGGACAGTATATCCGTACTGAAATATGGGACCCAAAATTGCTCACAAAATGCATTACATGAGCTTTATAAAGCCTCAGAAGTACATTCCTGCTTTTATATTCCAGTCCTCTTGAAATAAATGCCAACATTGTATTTGCCTTCCTACCTACTGACTCAACCTGCAAGTTAACCTTCAGAGAATCCTGGACTAGGACACCAAAGTCACTTTGCACTCCATATTTTGAACTCTCTCCCCAATTGGAAAGTAGTCTATGCCTCTAGTGATCCTACCAAAGTGCATGACCGCACATTTTCCCACAGTGTATTCCATCTGCCACTTCTTTGTCTCCTTTCCTAACCTAAATCCTTCTGCAGCCTCCCTACCTCCTCAATACTACCTGCATTCCAACTAACTTTGTAACATCTGAAAACCTAGCCAAAGTACTCTCAGTTCCTTCACCTAGATCATTAACGTATAAAGTAAAAAGTAGTGGTCCCAACACTAACCCTTACAAAACACCAGTAGTCAGCAGCTGCCCAAGAAGGACCCTTTTATCCCCACTCTCTGCTTTCTGCCAGACAACCAATCTTCTATCCATTCTATTACCTTTCCTTTACCACCAGGGGCTCTTATTGAATTCAGCAGCCTCCTGTGCGGCACCATGTCAAAGGTCTTCTGGAAGTCCAAGTAGATAGCATCCATTGGCTCTCCTTTCTCTAAGCTGCTCATTACACCTCAAAGAATTCTAACAGATTTGTCAGACATAACGTCCTCTTGCTGAAATCATGCTGAATTTGCCCTATTTTACCATACAATTCCATGTATTCAGAAATCTCATCCTTCACAGCGAACTCCAAAATCTTGCCAATGACCAAGGTCAGGCTAATTGGCATGTAATTTCCCATCCTTTATCTTCCTCCCTTGTTAAACTGGGCGGGGGGGTGAAGAGGAGTGGTTACATTAGCTACTTTCCAGTCCTCTGGGACCTGCCTAACTCCAGTGATTCCTGAAAGATCAGCCACTAACGCTAATCAAGGGTAGTCACTTTCACTTCACCTCTGGAATTTAGATCTTTTGTCTGTGTTTGGACCAAGATTGTAATAAAGACAGTCGCCGAGTGACCTTAGTGGAACCCAAACTGGGCACACTGAGGTTATTGCTGAGCAGTGGTTGTATGATGACATTGTTGATGACACATCCCATCACTTTATTGATGATCCAGATTAGATTTGCGCTGCTTTTTGCATCCGGGACATACCTGGGCAAAAGTTTTTGACACTGTTGGGAAGGTGCCAGTGTTGCAGATGTACTGGAATAGCTTAGCTTGGGTCATGACCAGTTCTGGAGCAAAGGTCTTCAGCACTATTGCCAGAATGTTACCATAGCAGTATCCGAAAGTTGTCAACACGACAAGATGTGAATCGAATTGCCTGAAGACCAGCATGCGTGATGCTGGGCATCTCCAGAGGTGGTGTAATGTAGGAAACATGGTGACCATCTTCCACTCACAGCAGTATGATGATAATTACTTTTAGCCTTCGGCTTAGGGAAATCATGGGCTGCAAGAACAGGAAGAACATGCCCACTTTTCCTCTAGTGCTGCAGGATCTTTTGTGTCCACATTGTTTGACGTTTCAACTGAAAGGCAGCCCTCCCTCAGTAGCACACTTGTGAGACTATTCCTGAGATTGGTTCTTGCACCATGGACCTCAGAACATCAGTCCAGCAGCAGACGGAACTACATATCTCCTGGAACTAATGTGTCCTGTCTCTATAAATTGTCACCCACTCCTAGTCAGATGACTATCTAGCTCCATTCTTAAGGGGGGAATTGTTTCAAGCTCACACCGTTTCACCCTAAGACTTCCCCACACAGAGCAGAACAGGTCTAAAGTAAAGAGGGCTTATCCTCACCACTCCCAGATTCACACTGTTTGTGTTTGCAAACAGATTCAGATCCCAGGTTCAAAACGCTGCCTGAATTAACAGAATTTGGGAAAGCTCAACTCCTGTGGGACCTAACAAGGCCTACCATCTGTCTGTTCTCTCAGTTCAGGGAGATGACAGAGTTCCTGTGGTGCCGCTGTGACATTTCAAAGATAACGGTCAACCCCCATCGTTTGTCTCCAGGATATTTTAGGTGATCCTGCCAAACACAAAACAGCTGCTAAGCTTGCCAATAAAACAAAGGGGATGAGTCCAGGAGCAGGGCTTTAAAGGCATTTCTAAGAGAAGTTTAACATACAGCCAGAGTGTGATCCTCTGCAAGCTTTACCTATAATGGAAGTTCCTAGCCTGGTGCAGCTGAAGTTGACCACTGTTTCTTAATGATTGAGAGAAGACTACACTTTATGCGGGGATGTTAATTTTATGGATGAGCTTGGCTGCTGTGGAAAGTGCCACATAACGCTTCCACACACACAAATGGCACTTTGCCAGTTTCCTGAAGGAAATGTGAGGTGTCCCTCTAGTGGTGTCAAGTTGAATTTGTCTGGGACACATGGTATTACGAGCTGGAGGATGGAAGCCAGTGATCAACCACTCTTAAACCACAGCAGATACTCCATTGTGTGTCCCCTTTAAAACATTAATTTACAGTGGCATGGTTTTTACCTTCAATAGCTATAATAGTAGCTGACTGAAACCCTTGAGTCTGTATACCATTGAGTCAGATCACGGCTAAGCTGCAACCGGGCTCTGCATGCCCACCTTCTTTGTGTCCCTTTATACACGTAGATTACACACATCTATTACTCAGTCCAAAGATGATCAACTAGTAGAACAGCGTATGCAGAAGAGAATTTTTCCAAGTCACTATCTTGCTTGAATTGAATGCCAACTTGTGGTGCTGGTGTTCAAATGTTTCTGCTGCCCTCATCCTTCCCAGTGGGCGGAGGAGGGGAGGGGGTCGTGATTTCAGAAGGTGCAGCTGCCAGGATGGCAGGTCTGCCATATGTGGAGACAGTGGAATGATGGGGTTTGTGTTCATTTTAGTTTAGAAGAACAAGAAGGGATCACACTGAAATATATTCAGTTCTGATAGGCTAGACAGATTGGATGCAGGAATGATCCTACTCTGCAGCCACTTTATGTATGTGATGAGTCCAGCTGAGTTTCTGGTCAATGGTAATCCCAAGGATGTTGACTGTAGGGATTTCAGTTACGGTGACATTATTGAATGTCAAAGGGCTGTGGTTAGATCTCCTTTTCTTGGAAATGGTCATTGCCTGGCTTTTGCACAGTGTGAATATTATTGACACGTGTCAACCCAAACCTGGATATTACCCAGTTGAACATGGGCTCATTCAGTATTTGAACGGTGCCCTTATGATGGAGGGAAGGTCATTGATGAAGCAGCTAAAGATGGTTAGACCTAGGAAACTATCCTGACGAACTTCTGCAGAGATGTCTTGGAGCTAAGATGACTGACTTCCAACACTCTCAAACATTTTGCCATGTTCCAGGTTTGACTCTAACCAGTGCAGTCCCTGATACCCATTGATTCCAGTTTTGTTCAGGTTCCTTGATGCCACACTCAAGACAAATGCAGCCTTTATGTCAATGGCTGTCACATTCACCTCAGCTCACCTCTGAAATTCAGCTCTTTTGTCCATGTTGGACAAAGACTGTAATGAGGTCAGGTGCCGATTGGCCCTGGCAGAAGACAAACTGGGCATCACTGAGGTGGTGGTGCTTGGCAGCATTGTTGATGACACTTTCCATCACTTTATTCATGAGCAAGAGTACACTGATGGTGTTGGAATTGGCCAAGTTAGATGTGCCTTTTTTTTTGGTGTGTACAGGACACACCCTGGCAATTCTCTACTTTGTCCCGTAGATGCCTGATGCAAGTGGTACAGCTTGGCTATGGTAGCAGCAAGTTCTGGAGCACAAGTTCTTTGTACTATTTCAAGAATGTTGTCAGGGCTTTTGCAGTATCCAGTGCATCAGCCCTTGACATCACATGGAGTCAATCGAATTGGCTAAAGACTGGTATCTGTCATACTAAGGACCCTGGAGGAGACCGAGATGGATCATTATTCGGCACTTCTGGCTGAAGATTGCTGTGCATGCTTCAGCTTATCTTTTGTACCTGTGCGTTGGGCTATTCTATCATCGAGGATGGGGATATTCATGGAGCACCTAACTCCAGTCAATGATTAATTGTCCACCACCATTCCTGGCTGGACGTGGCAGGACTGCAGAGCTCAGATCCATCGCTTGTGGATTGCTTAGCTTTGCCTATCACTTGCTGCTTATGGTTTTTGGTATACATGTAGTCCTGTTTGGCAGGTTCAGTAAACTGACATCTCATTTTTAGGTATGCCTGATGTTACTTCTGGCATGACCTCCTGCACTCTCCATTGAACGAGGGTTGATTTTCTTGCTTGATAATAATGATTGAGTGGGGGATATGCTGGGTCATGAGGTTGAAGATTGTACTGGAGTATATTTCTGATGTTAATGGTGGCCCAAAAGTGCATCATGGATGTCCAATCCTGAGTTGCTTGATCTGTTCCAAGTCTGTCCCATTTAGCACCGTGATACTGCCATGTAACACCATGTAGGATATTCTCAAGGTGAAGGCATGATATTGTTTCCACAAGAACTGTACAGTGGTCACTTTTACTGATACTGTCATGAAGAGATGCATCTGCAACCTCCAGTAAGGACTATATTTTTCCTCCTTGTTGGTCATCACAGACCCAGTCTAACAACTACGTCCTTTAGGACCTGACCAGCTTGATCAGTAATGCTGCTGCTTTGGAACACTTGGTAGTGGATATTGAAATCAGCCCCCACCCTGAACATTTTCTGCTCTTACTACCCTCAGAACTTCCTCCAAGTGTCGTGCAACAAGGGGATGTACTGATTCATCGGTCAAGGGATGATGGTACATGATAATGAGCAGTCAGTTTCCTTGTTCATGTTTAACCTAAAGCCATGTGACTTCACAGGATCTACAGTCAATGCTGAGGACTCCCAGGGCAAATCCCTCCAGACTGTTTACCACTTACCAGCTCTGCTGGTGGGACAGGACAGAGAGGGATAATGTGTTAGCTCTACACAATGCAGCCATGACTGGCTATCTTTCTTCAATGACAAGTCCAATGCTCCAGTAGCCAGCAATACATTATGCTGACCTAGCCAGCAACACCTTCCTCCCATGAACAAATAAATAATAGGTGGCTTTAGGCTCAAGTCAATCCTTTAGTCAATTGTCAAGTCAAAAGCCCTTAACACTCACACCAAGCAAACAAACCTGCTTGCAGGAGACACTGCTCTATGGGAGGTACGATCTTTCAAATGAGATAGTAAACCAGAATGGATGCAAAATATACCCTAGCATTCTTCCATGAAGCGATCAACCAACATCAACAAACCCACCAAGTAATTCTCTCTCACCAAGGCATGTGGGAGTCACTGAGCTCTGAAGCACTTTGGGATGCACTACAATACTGAAAGGCACTACATAAATACAAATCATTCATTACCTGCCTGTCTTTCCAGTCACCCAAGAGCTATCTAGCTGCATAACTTCACAATAACTGCTTGTTCAGGTGTAGGGTCTTGCTGGGGGCATTGTTTCAGTCTAGTCTGCTCTCCTGCATTTACGTGCAAAATTAATAAATTTCCTTAGAAGAGATCATCCATTCAGCCACACAGTTGAAAAACTGTGTTCTACCAAATCTCATTACCAAATCAACCTCAAATTCCTTCTCTCTTTCAGTAATCCTGCCACGTTTCCTTCAATGGGGAGAAAAACGCAGACTTATGCTGTACAATTGGAGTTTATTATGTGTCCCTTGCCTCAACTGTACCATGCATCATCTGCATTTTATCACTTATTACACCATAATTCTCAGAACCTTAGAAAGATAAAAATGCAAAGACCCATCTGCTGGATTAGGAAGATATTTTGTAACGGTGGAAAAGTCACCTTGCTGGTGACTCATTCAATGCAAGTGACAACTTTGGCCCTTGAGCAATGACATGCAAGTGTTTTTGGCTGGGTCATTCAGCAGATAGGACAAAATCCCCAAGATGGAGCACAACACTGTCAGAGCTGCAATCTTCTGAACATAATATTAAACCTCAGCTCCATTCCCCGGTTCAGATGAGCAACTTTGAAGAGGAGCAGGGGAATTACTCCCTGTATTTCATCATGTTCATTGAATAAAATTCTCTGGTCACTACCCAATTGCTGTTTATGGGAGGTGGTTGCGTGCAGATGGCTACCACACTCCTTACTTTGCAACAGTGACACCTGGGAGGAAGTTTGCTGTGAAGGGTTTCAGAGTGTCTGGTGGCCATAAAAGGAACTGTACAGATTGATGTTTTCATGGTAATACCCCAAAAAAGTTACAACTGAGACAGGTCATTCAATCTAGTGTCTATATGCCACCTAAGAGAGATGCAAGTTCTCCGTCTCCATCTTCCAGCACCCGGTTCGTAACCTAGCGGGTTACTGCACTTCAGGAGCAAATCTGGGTATCTTTTATACCTTGTAATATTTCTAACAATCACTTGAAATCTGCAGCCCCTGATAACTGACCTCTCTGTTTAGGGAAACAGGACTTATAGTCCACTCTATATAAGTCTCTCAGTATTTCAGAGTCATACAACATGAAAGCAGACTCTTCAGTTCAACTCGCCCATTCCGACCAAACATCCTAAATTAATCTAATCCCATTTGCCAACATTAGGCCCATATCCCTCTAAACCATTCCTATTCATGTACCCATCCAGATATCTTTTAAATGTCATAACTGTATCCACGTCCACCACTTCCTCTGGCAGCTCCTTCCATAAATGCGCCAGCCTGTGTGAAATAGTTACCTTTCAGGTCCCTTTCAAATCTTTTCCCCGCTCATCCTAAACCTGTGCCCTCTGGTTTTGGACTCCCTTACCCTGGGGAAAAAGACCTTGGCTATTCATCCTATCCAGGCCCCTCATAATTTTACACAGAACATAGAACAGTTCAGCACAGTACAGGCCCTTCGGCCCATGACATTGTGCTGAACTTTTACCCTAATCCTCACGTCTATCTAACCTCCACCCCTACCTTATACTATCATCCATATGCCTATCTAATGGCCGCTTAAATGCCCCAAATGAGGCCGACTCCACTACCCTTTCCAACAATGCATTCCACGCCCCTACCACCCTCTGAGTAAAGAAACTACCTCTGACGTCTCACCTGTATCCACCCCCACTCACTTTAAAACTATGTCCCCTTGTAATAGCTACCTCCACCCGAGGAAAAAGTCTCTGGCTTTCTACTCTATCCCTACCTCTGATCATTTTGTACACCTCTATCAAGTCACCTCTCATTCTTCATCATTCGAAAGAGAAAATCCTCAACTTTCTCAACCTTTCCTCGTAAGACCTTCCCGCCATTCCAGGCAACATCCTGGTAAATCTCCTCTGCACCCTTTCCAATGCCTCCACATCTTTCCTGTAGTGAGGCGACCAGAACTGGACACAATACTCAAGATGTGGCTGAACCAGGCTTTTGGAGAGGTGGAGCATAACTTCACTGCTCTTCAACTCAATCCCTCTCTTAATGAAAGCTAACACACCATACGCCTTCTTAACAACTCTATCTGCCAGGGAACTGTGAAAACGAACCCCAAGATCCAACTGCTCCTCCACACTGCCAAGAATCGTTCTGTTAACCCTGTATTCTGCTTTCAAGTTTGTCCTTCCAAAATGAATCACCTCACACTTCTAAGGGTTAAACCCCATCTGCCACTTCTCAGCCCGGCTCTGCATCCTATCAATGTCCCTTTGTAACCTAGAACAGCCCTCCACACTGTCCACAACGCAACCCACCTTCATATCATCTGCGAACCTGCGAATCTACCCATCCACTCCTTCATCCAAATCATTTACAAAAATCATAAATAGAAGGGGACCCAGAACAGATCCTTGTGGTACACCACTCATAACTGAGCACCATGCTGAATATTTTCCATCACTACCACCCTTTGTCTTCTAAGGGTCAGCCAATTCTGAATCCAGTCTGCCACATTTCCCCCTATCTCATGCGTCCTTACCTTCTGCATGAGCCCACCATGGGGAACCTTATCAAATGCCTTACTTAAATCCATGTATACCACATCCACTGCTCTATCTTCATCCACATGTTTGGTCACCTCTTCAAAGAATTCAGTACAGTTTGTGAGGTGTGATCTACCCCTCACAAATCCATGCTGAATACCACGAATCAAACTGTGCCTTTCCAAGTGATAATAAAATAATTTGCCCACCACTGACATAATTTCCGGGGTAATCCCTATTCCCTTTTTTGAACAAGGGAATGACTATACCCATGGACAGTGAAGACGAAAAGATCAGCGCGAAAGGCCCTGTGATCTCTTCCCTCGCTTCCCATAGAATCCTTGGATAAATCCCATCAGGCCCGAGGGACTTACCTGTCCTCAAAATTCTTAGCACATCTTCCTTACTAATAGTGACCTCCTGTAGCCGACCAGCCTGTTTTACACTGTCCTCCTCTACAACTAGGTCCCTCTCAGTTGTGAATACCGAAGAAAAGTTTTCATTAAGGACCTCTCCTATCTCTTTAGGCTCCGTGCACAAATTCCCTTTACAATCCTTGATCGGACCTACCCATTCTCTGATCATTCTCTTATTCTTCACGTACGTGTACAAAGCCTTGGAGTCTTCCTTAAGCCTATCTGCCAAGGTTTTCTCATGCCCCCTTATACCTCTCCTAAGTTGTTTCTTCAGCTCCTTCCTGGATAACTTGTATCCCTCTAAAGCCTTTTCCATTCCTTGTTTCCTAAGCCTTGCAGAAGCATCCTTCTTCCTCTTAACCAGACGTTCGACCTCTCTTGAGAACCAAGGCTCCCTCACTCTACCGCATCTTCCATGACTACTAGGAACATATCAGGCACACGCAGTATGTATTCTTTAAACAATCTCCACATTTCAATAGTGCTCTTCCCTGACAGCATCTGTTCCCAATTTATGTTACCCAGTTCTTACCTAACAGAATTGTAATTACCCTTCCCCCAATTATAAACCTTACCCTGCTGTTTCTAAGGTCAGCCCTCAGCATCCAATGCTGCAGGGAAAATAGCCCCAGCCTATTCAGCTTCTACCTGTAGCTCAAGCCCTCCAACTCTGGCAACAGCCTTATAAATCATTTCTGTACCCTGTAAAGTTTAACAACATCTTTCCCAGCCTTCACTGCTAAGGAAAAAATCCCAGCCTCTCAAAGCATTCCTCATAGGTGAAAACTTCCTGCCTTGGCAACACTTATGCAAATTCTCTCCAGCGCAATTGTCTCACCTGCAATTCCAGCTGTAGCCTACCAATTGTTTTATACAGTTCCGGCATTACACACCCATTTTTGCATCCCATAATTTGTCCAATAAACGAAAGCATTTCTTCAAAGATTGGTAGACATGCATGCCAAGGTTACTCTCTTCCTCTACCCCGGTCAACATTCTATCATTTATTATGAATTTCCTAGCTTTGTTTGCACACCCCAACTGAAGTACCTCATACCTCAAGTACCTCATATTTGTCTAAACTGAATTCCAACTGTCATTCTTCCATCTACTCAACCAAACTGCTGGTACAATTCTGAAGTTGACAGCTATTTTCTTCACTGCAAGCCAACTGGCCAATATTTTACGTTTCACATGCAAATTTCAGAATCATGCTCTCACATTTCCTGTTGATGAGCCAATTATAGATTCAACTCACCATATTTTACTCATTCCATGGGCTTTTCTGACCAGGAAGTAAGTTGTGAATCTGTCAAATAGGCTCACTAAAAACCATGTAGACAACATTCTTTGTACTATTTTAAGGATAACATGTTACTGAAATCTAAACTAAAAAATGGAAATTTGAAATGCTTTGTCACAAAGAAAGAACCACATTTCTTTTTAACAACTTGACGTAAAAGTGGAACTATGTGGTGACCACTCATCGATTACCCAATTGTACCCAATTTTAGAGAGAATCTAGCTTTGATACTTGTATGAGAACAGTTGGCACTAGATGCTTTTGGTTGAAACACAAAGCAGCTACCCAGCAACAGCTTTTAGATTGGTTGTAAGATGTAGTTTTGTCACAGAGAAGGGAACAGACATCCGTTCAGACATTCAAAAGCCTATAAAGCAAGCCTGTTTGCTCACTCTCCTCCTGTGAGTGAAAAGGAAATAACAAAGACTCTGCAAAAAGAAAAGAAAAATTTGATACTCAAGCCCAGATCTAGGTCCAACTGTCCGGTTACTCAAGTGAGGCTCGTCATAGTCAAAGATGTGATATCACCGCAGAAAACTATAAGAATTCTGATAAAGTCACCCCATTTTACATCTTTTGATTTGGACCCTTGATCAACAGACCTCGTTCTTTTTCCATCTATTTTCTCCATCCGCCACAGACTTGTCTGTCCTGCCTGACCTATTTGTGAATGAGCATGGACTTGCTTGGATTTTAAAGGGGGGATATTTTAAGTATGCATCTTAGCATTTAATAATAATGCTACTTGTTAAAGAACTTGTTACTTATCAAGAAATATGTTTCTGTTTTCTCACTTAATAACATAACCTGATGAGGACTTCTTACTTCAGTGGTCACAGTCAGGCAAACTAACCATGCTAGCAATCAAACTAGTCATATTTCACATTTGTGATGACTTGTGGAAGAATGGGGTTTGACTTCCAGTGCACTTTTCCCATCTGGGTTGTGACACTACTCCCATTGATCCTTCCTGTTACTAACTTGAGTTTTTGAGGAAGACAGACTTGATGTTTGCTTAACAAAACCATACTATCTCTTACTAATGCATGCCTTCCCAAACGACAGTTTATCTCAAGAATTGGTTCCAATAATTTACCCACCACAGAAGTCAGACAAATTATTTTCCTTACCCCTCACTCCCTTTTAAACAATGGTACAATATTGACAGACTTCCATTTCTCTGATAAGTCACCTGCATGTAGGGAAGATTGGAAAATGATCCTCAGAGCACCCAGTATTTCCTCCCTACTATCCTTGAACAGCCAAGGATACAATCCATTTGGCTCTGTTTACTTATCCACATTCAAGGATGTCAGTACCTCCTCTCACATTATACTTACTGTATCTAATATTTCAACTGCTCCTCTTCAACTAGAATGTCTGCTTCTTCCTGCTCCTTTGTGAAGACAGAGACAAAGAACTCATTAAGAACCCTGCCACATCATCTTCACTTATGTATAACTGCTTATCTTGACTATTTGTGATAGGCACTAATCTTTCTATCAATATTCTCATTTTGTTTTTCCTGATAGAAAAGAGAAATATGACCTTCCATTTTAACATTCAATATTTTATTATATACGCCATCTGCAATCCTAATTTCCCTTTCACTTCACTTTTTATACTCCTCCAGGCTTTCTACAGAAAGAAGTTTCTGTGACTGTCATAAGCTTTCTTTTCCTGCTTTGTCTTATCTTGTATGCTTCTGAATAACTTTGGCGGGGGGGGGGGGGGGAGCGATGAGATCGGGGGTGTGGGGGGGGGGGGGGGGGGAAGAGAAAGGGTCTCCAGGTTTGGCAGTACCACCTTTTTCATTTCAACATGTCCACACAGTACCCACAGAATCTTGTTTTTGAATATCTCCCACACCATTGATTTTCCTTCAAGTAGCTGTATACAATCCACCTTTTGAAGATTATCTTAGCCTCACAAAATTTGGTACTTCGCATTTTTTCCCCCAAATTGAAGCTAAATCTAACTGTCTTGTGGTTGCTGTCCCTAAAATGGCCACCTACCACAACTTCATTCGCTTGCCAGCATCATTTCTGAAAACTAAAGCAAGAAATGTTACGTGCCAGCTAAAAGGTTTCCTCGAATGTAGTTTGACGATACTCTGTAAAAACCGCAGTGTTGTGGATCAGGAACAAAAACAAAATTGCTGAAAAAGCTCAGCAAGTCAGGCAATATCTGTGAAGAAAAACGTTTCGGGCCTGGTAGCCCTTCCTCAGAAAGGGTCACTGGACCCGCAACATTAACTCTTTGTTTTCTTCACAAATGCTGCCAGACCTGCTGAGCTTTTCCACCGACTTTGTTTTTGTTGTTACGTTGACAATATTCTGCTTGTGTCTTGCACACTGCTCGTATCCCAGTTCATTTTAAAGTAGTTGAAACTGCCAGCTGTGATTGTCCCATTGCCTTTGCACTCATCAGTTTGCCTACGTATTTGCTCCTCCATCTTCTGCTCATTATTTGGAGTTCTCCAATAAACCCCTAGCAGTGTGGTTGCCTTGTTTTAAATTGAGCTCAACTGACATGGCCACATCTGACGATTTATTTAGTGTATCATTCCTCCAGACAGCTGTAATTGATTCTTCAGCTAATATTGCAACAGGGCCCCTTTCTTAAATTTGCTATACTCTGGATTTATATACATATTAACACTGTCAATCTCCTGCACTGCACATTTTTTAACCTTTGCTTTTCTCATCCGTCGTAGGAAATTTATTGGGTGACTGTCTCCCAGCCTGGGGTCAGATTTTGCCCCAAAGATCCTAGGCCTTCTCCATCCTGCCAATCTAGTTTAAACCCTGCCCAGCAGTACTAGCTAATATTCTTGAGGGTATTCATCCTGGTCCCGCTCTGGAGGTAGACCATCTGGTTCATCTTCTCCAGAAGATGCCCTAGCACCCGAGAGTTCTGATGCCTGCCTTCTTATATCAACTTTCTAGCCTAGAGTTCAATTGCCTAATTCTATGCGGGTTAGCACATGGAATTTACAGTAATCCTGAGATTACTGCTTTAGCGGTCACTTTACAATCTTCTTTCTAGCTCCCTAAAATCTGCTTTCAGGGCACCTTGCCCTCTCCTACCTAAATCACTGGCATCAATCTGGGCCACGACCTCCAGCTGTTCACGATTCCCCAGGAGGAGTGGGGGGGGTGGGGCGAAATTAACGACTGACTCTGAAAAACAGAAAAAAAGCAAAGGTTAAATACTCTACAGCACAGGAGTTTGACAGCATTAAAAGATGTCTGTAGGGGTCCATGATTTATGGACGTGATCTCATACAAAGCTGAAATTTTAAAGATCTGACATACAAGTACTGCCTACATAAATGAATGGGTCCTTTATGTTGTCCTGCATTGTGTTCCAACTTGCATACCAATTGTGAACAGACTCAAGAATAGAATCTTTTCGCAACCCAGGGATTTGTGTATATTAATATCTTGCTATTGTTCTGCAACATCTTTGGGCCTGGCACTATGGAGGCAACATACCATTCTGGAAACACATCTAGAAGCATCTAATTGGTTAGCCAACCACAAATCACATCTCATTACTGTTCTTTTTTTCACTGTCTTCCTCTGTTGTACAGCAAAGCTGACACAAACCTGGATCTGACTGCACTCTCTAAGCAACTCACTCCCTCAATAGTATCCAAAAGGGGAAACCGATTAATAAACAGGACCCAAGGGAACTCCTGCAAGGCCTGCCTGATTTTCTTGGACTGTCTAATGGTTAGCCATCCTCTTTCTGCCTCCAAGCTACTAAACTCTGACAATGACCACTTCTCTCAACTTCCTTTCCACATGGCTCTCTGCCTTGTGGATCCTCCACAGCTTGAACTTTAACGTCCTGAGTTCCATGTGGTCATCTGAGTTTTCAAAAGCATCCATGACTTCTCATTTTTTATGGGGCATCCAACTGGCCTACTGAGCTGCCCCGTCAAGTCTTAACTTCACTTCATTTATGTGACTTTTCCTTTGGTTTGCTTATAATAGCTTCATTTCGTCTTAGTTTAATAATACCTACAAAAATGAGTAAACCTTATTAAATCCAAACAATATTTGAAACCCTCTGGTTATTGCAATCATCCTTATTCAAAGCATCTCTTTCCTCCAAGCACCAAATTCTCTCATTAACCTAATTTGCTGTTATTCAGTTTACATCTCAATCAAGCCAGTCTCCTCACCATGTGATTTGAAAAACATGCCTCTTCTATAAAGTTTCTGATGAACCACCAGTTAGTTTAGGTTCCTACTTCAGCAAATGAACCGAGTGCTTTCAGCTGATTGTCAGATATCTGTTATTACCAAGCAGCTCCCTACTTAAACAAGACATCCAACGTGACTTGAAGATTGTTTGTTCTAAGTCAAGAAAATCTATATTTAAACCTTAAAACTAAAACTTACCTGAACTTACTGTAGAGGAGGGAGGAAACAGAAGTACTGGATATGCTCAAAATATAGTTTGACAATTACTTGAGATTAACAGGTCACCCAGTCAGGATGAGGTAATCCTGGGTTATGGAGGGAAGGGGGAAAATGCAGAGGCTACGATTACAATCTGTAAATGCTCTTTGGCTTTATGATTAGTGTCATATATTGGGAGACAGCCATCACATCTACTGAAAAGCAAGAGGGGAGAAGGAATAAACCAACTGACAGCAGGACAATGAAAATGATTAAGGACCATTTATCAAGGTCAAGATCAATTCTGACTTTGAGAATTGTAAGCACAGATTTGTTGAAGGACAATCATGTCTGACTAGCTTGAGATGAAGTACCAGGGTTGACAGAGCAAGTGGGACAGATGTATATATGGACTTCCAAAATGCCACATGATAAAGTACTAGTTGATTGAGAAAACAGAAGTTGACATGGTATAACAAGGAACTGAGATTTGGACACATAAAAGTGGCCATAGGATAGAAGAGTCGTGACAAAAAGATGCATTTCTGACTTAAGTGCAAGGTAGGGTCTCTAAGGAGTCATAATTAGGTTCATTGTTTTTCACTTTGCAAGCACAGGGGTAGGCCTTCAGTACAGAATTAAATACTGAAGTTTGCGAATGATTCAGCTTGGAAATGTAGTAAGTCATGAGCAGGGTAGCAACAGACTTCAGGGGAACATACTTGTAAGAAGGACAAAGACATCCCAGCTTATTTTATTCTGAATAGTGAAGTGATGCTCGTGCCTGCAGTTCACCAACCTTATTCACCATGCTGTGTGAATTAATGCAGGCAGATTCTAAACGCTCAGTCTTTCCTTTTTATTTTCATCTTAAATTACTCTCAATACTAATGTAGTTTGCCTCTCCCAAGTCCACTGGGTACCTTGCACTACCCTGGTTCCTCTCCCATTGCCAAACTGACATCGGACTCATTGAAGTACGGAGGAATGAGGATGCAGTAGCAACTAAATAATTTGTTTGCAGGACTGTGAGCAAAGTCCAAATAGTAAGTCAAAATGCTGACATAATGTTGGGCTTAATATTGTTGAAGGGAAGGGAATGTGTGGGGGAGAAAAGTTGCGAAGCACATGCATATAGCAAGTCAAACTGCTGACATTGAGGATTTATGGAGTCAGGATACAGATAAGATTGAACAGAATGGTGGAACAGTAGTGTGAGGTTTCCTGGTCTCCTCCTACTAAGTGCACCCATTTCAAAAACTCAAGGAGTTTAAAAAAGACTGGAGAGACTTGAAAGAGTAAACCTTCAATGCCAAACTCAAGATATTACAGTTCGAGGAGGGTAACCAAGCTTTAACTACATCTCCCCCAAGAACGGATTGCCATACTGGACTTCAAACATTGCTCACATGATTTTGGGGCACATCTATACTCCAATTTCAGTCAATTACAGCAGCAACTAATTCAACTGCACGAGAATTTGATACTGTCATAATTTGCTGTTGATATGCTAGATACAGAAGGAAGATTTATAATAAATGAGAAATAAACCTGCATATACATAAGCATTTTTTACAACCTTTGAATGCTCCAATGTCAAATGCAAAACACACTGCAGAGATCGAGAAAGAGGGAAAGGAGTAGAAGATTGGGAAAGCAGTGGGTAATTTATTACCTTGGAGGAGCGCAACACCCATGGTAGCTGTTTAAGAATGCACACTTGTGTAAGATGAGCTGGAGAGTAGCCCCTTTCTACAATGTGGAATGATTGAGGAACAGAAAGTCTGAGCAGTCTGCAGACACAAGCATCGCCACCCCTCGAGATCCAACAAAGTAATGGTAAAGATATCCCACCCTTAGTAGTCAAACCATGCAAACATAAAGGCCCAAATACCTATGTCTTAACTGTGCCAACTTACCTTAACTGGTAATATGCATTGCTGTTCGCCTTGGGTAAGATGGGTGGAGATCAACCTGCATTTCAATTATTTACTGCTTCTAACCTGTTCCCCTCCCAATGGGAAGTAAATTGGTAAACATTCAATGAATACAATCATAATAAATGATTCGTCAAACATGGCCAAATAGACCATTCCACACATTCATATCAATGTACTCAGATGAAGGAATAAAGAGCTGCAGTGCTGGCAGCCATGCAGGTAAGAAACAGGCAAAAACTTGTTAAAAATTATACAACATGCACTCATGTACATCATATGCAACTTCTGACAGAACACAAGAGAAAAAGAGCTGTTGGACCTAGAAGGCTTAAAGAACAAAGCTTCAAACATCAGGCTGTCCAAGAGATGACAAACTCTCCATCATCTTGCAGTTTTTAAGGGAGGTAAATTCAGGCTGCAAGCTGGTGCCTCCACAGTGTACATGGCACTCATTCAGGAGTTTTTATTTATTTATTTATTAAACTGACCTGAAATCTAATGCAACAGCTCCATCAGTACAATACAGACCCATTTCTTTTTTAAATATATATCTGCAATTTTACATTATAAATGTACATACAAATGAGAGGTACCTTTTAATTGTAATGATTAAAAAATATTTACCTGGAATGTGATTTAAAATATGTACCAGAAGCTACACAATTTTAATACATTTGTTTGTATATAAAACACAAGTGCACAAAGTAACCCTCAAAATCATTTATATGAAACCTGATGATTGCTTCCTGATTCAGAAGCTTCTAGATATACTGGGAAAACAACCAAGCATTTTGAATAAGAACTAATCTGATTTTGGCTGAATAATTGGCACTTACATTTCTTCCTAGACTCTTTGGTAAAACAGAATTTTATAAATTACTTCTTACGTATTCAAAAAGTATGTAATCACAGTGTGCTTTTGCCTACAATATTTCAATGTTGCTTGCATTAAAAGAGAAGACAGAGATACCAGCCAAGGAGAAACAGAATCAGATCGAGAGACAAGAAAGCTAAATTGAACTGCTTCATCACATTCTAGTTCTGTTTTCAGCTGTGACACTTACGATCAGCTGTCACGTGTGATTGGTGTTTTTGTTTTTTTCTCAGTTTCCATCCCTCCTGTCTGTTGCTGGGCTCAGCTTCTTGAACCTCATCTAGTTACCCATTCTTTAGTGATGCTGTTTGACTGTGGGACTTTGCTGCAAAGATCTGATCCTTGCACTCACTGCAAAGCAGTCAGGAGATGAAAAGCCCGGTGTGTTTCTCACTTCCTATCTGCAGATGTCAGGCTGATTATAGTAATGCCACTCCATGTACCTGCCCAAAACCAGCTAGCTCTACATGAAGTAGAGATGGAACCTATGACTTCTTGGTTTGTGTCAGAACCTGTCTTGGTTGCACCAATACCTGTGAAAGACAAGCAGCTATGCATGTTTGCAATCCGTGTGCCACGGGTGTACATTCCACATTCTGCAGAAAATCCGATCAAAAAGATGCAAGGTTTGATCATGGTTTGCGCACCTGCCCTAAAGAAGTAGCACACTGCATGCATGATGCAGAGATGGCACAAGTCTTCAGGGAAACAAATTAGGCAGCAAGTGACCGTCTTAACTGATTACCAAGTGGCACTTGTCCAGAAACATCCACATGTTTGATCATCTGAGGTTTTAAGTCAGCAATGACTTTAGACAATAACTGCTATTCCCTTTGTTGGGAGGTCTCAAGAGATGCAGGGACAGAAGTCAAGGATCAATGCAGTGTCCCAGCCCTCTCTCTGACACGTTACTGCAGAACAGCTGAATCCACCTTCTCTCCCTCCCGCTCCATTATATCTACCTTTTTGTAACTAGCAGGCCACCAAAACCACTCAAATTGAACTGGAACTCTTACTGTGGCAGGGTTTCCTTTTTCAGAACAGTTCAGTAACAGCAGTCAAAAGCTCACTGGAAATGAGACGATAAAGTAAGCCTACAAAACTAATGCTACGCATGACCAGTCTGAGGCATTAATGAACTCTAGGTCCAAACTCAGGCTGTTTCTAATTTAAAAGATTGAATTTGTATTCATGCAACGGGGTTCTTCTCCTTCAAGTAAGAGACAGGGGAGATAGGAAACGCTCTGAGTTGGGTTGTTAATAACTTGGCCAATTTCAGTTTATTTCACTTGCTCCAACACACCAGGTTTGTCAAATTCAAATTCACGTCTTACCCCGCTGAGGGTGAAACATGTTGACCGCTTGGCTGCATCCACTGTAGCATAATCCTTCTGCTATAATTCTGCCAGACCATCACTTTTTATTATCCTTTTGGGTGTTGCTAACTGAGCCAGCATATCTTGCCCAACTTTAACAGACCTTGAGAAGGTGGTGGCGAGCTAGCCTTCTCAAACTGCTGCAGTCCTGTTAGGGAGAGAAGTCCAGCATTTGACCCAGTGACGCTGAAGGAACAATGATACAGTGCCAGTTCAGGATGGCCAGTTACTTGGAGGAGAAACTTGCAGATTGTGGTGTTCCCACACATCTGTTTCCTTGTCATTCTAGATTGTAGAGGTCTTGGGTTTGTGAGATGTTGTCTAAGGAACTTGGTGAATTTCTGTAGTGCATCCTGCAGGTGATACACACTGCTGCTACTGAGCAGCTGAGTTGGAAGGAGCCAATGTTCATGGGAGTGGTACCAATGAAGCAAGTTGTCTTGTCCTGGGTGGTGTCAAGATTTGAGTGTAGCTAAAGCTGCATCCATCCAGGTAAGTGGGGAGTATTCCAACACATTCCTGACTCGTGCCTTGTCGGTGGTGGAGAGGCTTTGGGGAGTCAGGAGGCAAGGTACACAAAACAGAATACCAAGCCTGACCTGTTGCAGTCAAGGTACTTAAGTGATGAGCCCAGTTCAGTTTCTGGTCAATGGTAACTCACAGGCCAATATTTGAGAGGGTTCAGCAATGGCAATGGTGTGGCACAAGTACAATTCAAGCCCGACTTTAACTGCAGAACAGCAGTGTGCTTTCATTGGCTTCTCCAAGTGATGGATCAATATGCTGTAGTATTCAGAAATGCAAACTAGGTGCCCTGAAGTCCAAATACGTAAAGCTGAGTAGTTACAGGATCTTCTTTCCAACGACAGACAGCTCAGGATTCAGTATTTGATGAAAACACTCACTCCAACAGCATCGTGTCACATGCTCTCTATATAATGGAATAGGGAATGCAAATTTCGATAGCTTGTCAGTTCATGTTCCAATCTCGAGACTCAAGCCTGATGATTTCAAACAATACTTCAATACAGCAAGAAAGAAGCACTGCACCTTTGCAGCTGTCGCCAAACTGAGGCACCCATCCAATCTCAAGTTGATGTAAAACATCTTTGGTGTAGTTCTGAAGATCTGGGAGCTCTCTCTCTCATGTCCAGGTCAAGTTTTATCCCTCAAAAAAGTATGTTCATTGTCACTTCATGTTTTTGCCAGATATTTCTGCATACGGAACAGCGACTACACTTCAAAGGTATCTCACAGCCCATGAAGCTTTTTGAGGTGCCTTTGAGGTGACTATTTAAATGCAATCTTCTTCCTTCCTAGGGGAGCCTCTAGGTTTATTCACCTTCCCTTTCCAGATACCAGCAATGCCGAGAACAATGCCATCTCTGAAGGCTTGCACCAACCCACAGTCAGACCTAAGATGAATGAAGACTCAGAGGGCTTGGAGCAGGGAGTCTAGCCAAAAGAAGGTTGAAGGCAACTAGTAATTTTCAAAAGAGTGCTCCATAAGGGATAACGTGTGCTTATCTTTCAGCTCCATCCAAAAAGAATACAAGAAACAGCCCAGTTCCCGATTACAGAATGGAATGAATCCGTGGCCCAAAGACAACGCTCATTCTTGACCTTTCTTTATCTCTTTGTCGCTCAATAATTCATTGGTAAGCGTGAAGAATTTCAAACCAACTGAATGAGGCATTAGGTTCTAGGCAGAAGGTGATTCAATATGAAAGCACTAGTTGGCACATGTATACTGCCTGGTCAACAGTAAACGGCCTCTCCTGCAAGGATTGTGCAGAAATCTTAGCGTCTCAAAACTGATTGCTAAAACATTTTCCCATCTGGTTCCCTGAATGCATTGGTTCTTTTGGTACTCGGTCCCCCCTTTGTACTTCGTGTAAGAATCCACTCTGAGCAATCCTGAAGGGAGCATCACCTGACGACAAAGGACAAAGCTCTCCATCCTTAGCTCAATAATATCTATCGTTCCTAAGATTAGCAGAGTTGAGGAGTCCATAAGCGTCTGTTGGCCACTTGCAGTTCAATCCACGTTATTAAAATTTGATCAGGTAACCACAGATCACAAACTACACAATGATCCAGGCTGACAAGCCATTGCAGTACTGCGGGCAGAGCTTCAAATTTGGATATTCTAGCTTTTGAATGAAACAATTACTGCTGCTCCTGTTCTCTCAGGTGGGATGTCAAAGATCTCTCAGCAGCACTTCAAAAACAAAAGGGAGAATAATCCCCGCCTTTCCACTCGCAGCTGAAACTCTACAATTATTGCCCAAACAACTTTAAAGCAGATTATCCAGTCCTTCGCACATTACGGCTTGTAGGATCTTGCTGAGTGAGAACGGGTCTGCTGCGTTCCAGCATTACACCAGTGACAATGCTTCAAAAGCACTTTGATAGGTGTAAAGCACTTTCACATATCCTGAGATAGTAAAAATCCCTGCAGAAATGAAAGACTTTCTTTACTTCTTAAATGAAGACTTTGCATGGACAGAGAGACTTGCAAGCAACCAGAAACTCAAGAGAGAATTCATGAACCAGGGTTTTACTATAAATAGTATTCCTCTTAGTGTGGGGGTTAAAAACAAAAGAACTGTGGTATATTCACATTCAATATTGCTCAAACACATCTGCATTCCGTAGTCTTCAAGTAACTGCTTTAGACCTCATCGTCTACGGGAGAAAAGTGATGTAAACCTTTTTGTCTCTTATACTGTAATCCTTCCAAGTCTAAAAATCACAGAAAGAGTTCTATCTGAGGAATTAGTCACGGTTAGTTGTCTTAGCATTATAAATGCCACCGTCTTTTCATGATGCACAAAGTCTACAAAAATAAGAGAGTCCTTTCTCCAACCCATCCCAAACCCACTTTGCAACAAATTACAGTTTGTCCAGCAAATGGATGGCCATAGCTCCAGCCAGGCACTAGCACGGTACATTCGCAGCTTACTGAAGTGGTGTGGCTTTGGACACAGAAGTCAAATACCCTCGCATATTCTCTTAGGTTAGACACCATCATCCCTCTCTGGACTGTCTTCTTCGCTTTGTGGTTTACGTCTGCTGGTACCTGACAACAATAATTAGGGAAAAAAGAAAAACAAAAGAAAAGTCAACCTTTTGTCAAAGATAACCCATGTGAGATCTGAGATGTTATGCAGTTTGTCTGACAGTGACTCATAGCCCAGAGGATAACGGTGGGTAAAAGCAGTGAGCAGGCTCCAGCTCAGATAGTTTCTCTATTGCTCCACTTTTCGTCTTTCTCTGTGAAATCTAAATGGCCTATGGGATACACCATGGTTTTCTCTTGCTCTCCATCAAGAGAAAACAGACAGCTCTAACAGATAGCCATCATTCATTTTCAGAACTCGCCAGATGCTCAGCCTGTCTCTCTCACTAGCTAAATTACAAAGGGCAATGGATACAGAGGACGGATGGATGATGAGATTATGAACCAGAAGTTATTGTTATTTTACACTTGGATTTGTTCCTCAAATAAGAGCCCAGATTGTCCCAGTTCAAGTGCCAGTGGTCTCACAGATGCCTCTAGCGTTTACACATGCAATTCCCTGTCGTGATGTCTCTTCGTTCCAGCACAGCCTCCAGTGGTTGACAACCTCTCCCTAAGCTACCATTTTCATCGTCATCTTGAGTCAAACAAAGACAGTCGTGTAGGGTGACATCTTCCTCCTGAACTGAAAATCTTTTCTCATAATTCCCAACTCCTAAAAGCTGGTTTAGCTTCACCACTGTCTCCCCCATGCCAGAACTGCAGCAATGTCACCGCATTTGAGGCGGCCATTAGGTCAGTCATGCCGGCTCTCAGCCTATGTCCCTTCTCTGCCTTTTCCTCTCGCGATGAAATTCTATCCTGTCTCAATTTTAAATGATTATTCCTATTTTTTGTAACTATGCCCATCAGTCTGAAGCTTCCTCACTCACAAAAATATTCTCTCAACACCCACCTGGTAAAGCTCCCTCAGAATTTTCCGTGTTTCAACAGGTTCACCTCTCACTCAAATTCTGATGAATAAAGGCCTAACCTATTCAGCCAATCTTAAAGTCAACCCTTCATTCCAGTCTAGTTAATCTCTTTTGAACAGCCTCCAAACAATGAAGGCCAGCACATCAAAAAAAGAGCACTCACTTCTGGAGGAGTTTTGATCTTTGAGCAAATTCGCTTGACTGCTGGGAATCACTTTCAGCTCAAATGTATCTGGCGACAGTGAAGAACTGTGTATTCTCGAGGCCATAATCGCATTTAAATACTGCAGCCGAGTAACCTGAGGGGAAACAAAAGAGAGTCTACAACTGCCCTTGCTTAACAGTGGTGAACAATAGATAGACAGGCAGGCAAAATTAGTGAGTTGCTCCAATTAATATTCAGAATGCAAACTCCCTTCCAAAAAGATGCAGACTCTATACAGAATTCCAAAACAAAGGGCTCCTCAGTAATGAGCCAGAAGGCCTGGTACAAAACCTAGCTAGTCCAGTGTGCCGTAATACACGTGAATAGGCTGTTTAAAAACATCTAGAATTGTACAACTGTAATCTGTGTAAAATGAGAAAGAGCTGCTCCAACAGGGGAGGTGGACCAGAAATCTGACTTGTCTCTTTGCTGTTAGATGACAACAGGCCATCTCCACCTCTCCACCGCATGACTGCAACATTTTCAGCTTTGCTTCACTTGGTTTTCTTTTCCCTTCCTTTACCTTTTCTAGATGCAACCTCACCTTCAGAACTTGAAGGTCATTTAGTGCTCTCACAGTGTAATCAGGGCAGTACATGGAAAAGTTTGCATTCTCCCCAGATTCCAGGAGGTCCTTGGAGAACGGGTCTCGCCGACTCCACTTCACATTGGTGGCTGGTGACTGATGAACTGAGAAAAAGAGAGTTAAACGAGCACCACAGTTGTGAAACACACAGTAGTTACAGAGGTTCTGCGACAAATTCAGCAAGCGTCCAAGCCCTCTACTCTTGACAATGCACAGTGAGTTTAGACTAAGTGTCATGGAACTAGAGTGCAGGAGTCAGATGGGCCATGCATGCAGATGAAATTCAATTCCATTTTAAAAACCAAATATTCGAGATTATCTTTTTACTTCCATTCTAAACAACAACACTGCATTTATAATCGATGTTGGTCAAGTGCAGTGTAAAAATGTCACACACCTGGTGTGTTTACTTATCAGAGACAGCATTTCACAAGAGATAAAATGTCCACAAGCAACAGATCTGCAGAGTAAAATACAACTGTAGTTAGCCAGGAGAATGAGCTCTAAACATACAAGTACGGGAGACAATGATTCAGATCATACAGCTTAGATCATCATTCTATCAAAAGCTCCCAGGACAGGTATAGCACCAAGTTAGATAAGAGCAATGCTTCCACGATACCATCCCCATCAAATACTCCCAGAACAGGAAGGAGGAGCACTGGGCCCAAAACAGTAACACTTGTTTTCTCTCCCCAGGTGCTACCAGATCTGAGTCTCTTCAGCAATTCCAGGTTTTGTTTCAGGTACAGTACATGGTAAGGATTCAGAACTTTCCTCTACTCTTTTAAACTGAAAGTGGAGGTCCCTCAACACTGTCCCCACCAAATGCCCCTAGGACAGAGGCAGATATAAGTGAAGCTCCCTCCACCCTTTTAAATTGATAGTAAAGCTCCCCTCCACAATGTCCCCTTTAACAGCTCCCAGGACAGGGACAACACAGGGTTAGATAGTGAATCTTCCTCTACTCTTCTATACCAAAAGTAAAGCTCCCTCTTCAAAGTCTCCACCAAACATCCCCAGGACATGGACAGCACAGGGTTAGGTCGTGCAGAGCTTCCACTACTTTCTTAAACTGAAAGTAAAGCTTTCTGAACATTGGTAAAGGGGTTGGACAGAGTTAAACTCCCTCTATTCTTTTAAAGTGTCAGTACTGCCCCTACTATTTATTTTAAACTAAGTAAAGCAGCCTCAAAGCTGACCCCATCACACATCCACAGACCAGGGACAGCACGAGGTAACATACAGAGTAAAGTTCTCTCCGCATTATCTCCAAACAGGGACAGTACAGGGTTAAATGGCAAGCAAAACACCCTCTATTCTTGAGCTGAAATTAAAGCTCTGTCCACAGTGTCCCCATCGAACATCCCCAAAGACTGGGACAGCACAAGGTTTAGATACACAGTAAAGCTGCCTCAACTCCTTTCATTTGAAATTCAAGCACCCTCGACACTGTTACCACCAAATACTGCTGAAGTCAGGTACAATGGAAAGTACTACTTTTAAACTGGAAGTAAAACTGCCTCCACGCTGTCTACATCAAACACTCCCAGGGCAAGGACAACACAGGGTTAAACACAGAGTACAACTACCTCTACACTTTTCACCTGCAAGTGAAGCTGCCTCTAAACTGCCCACAAACACTCCTAGCACATGTGCTATTAGATACAAAACAAAGCTCTCTCTATGGTGCCTGTATCAAGTACTTAGAGGACAGCTCCAACACAGTGCCTTTCACCACCAATCTCATGCCCCCCAACAACCAGTCTCACCCACCCCTATCCTCTTGCTACCAATGCAGAGAAACAATGTGGGTAACAGCTCCTAAATACATCCGAGCTGTTTGCATACACATCAGTGGAATGCTAAAGTAAAGTTTACATGGGAGTGTAGAGAACAAATAGAAATATACAAAGCATATAGTCCTACCAGAGGATGGGGCAGTCAGTGCGGAGACACCGTAATAGGTAAAGGCTCCATTTTCAAACTTCAAACCCTCTTTGCCTATCTCCACCTCCACTCGCCCCTGTTCTCAAGAGCAGATTTACAACACATTATTATTGATTGTAACAAGAATGCAACAACACTTTCTATTACACAGCAAAGCAGATATGGACAGGGGACATACCTGAAGAGTTTTTTTAAGACAGAAATATTGAAAAAGGTTTCACGATGTTAACAAGTGAAAAGACTGCAATATTATTGTCACGAGCAGTGTCACACAACAACTATGCTGAGTTACTGACGTTCAGCTACGTATCTTGGCCAAAGAATTCATCAACAGTATAGCATCCCAACTACAGACTAAGAAATACAATGTGTAATATTTTGTCATTTCAGAACTGCTGTTGCCAGTTTGCACACAGCAAATTCCCACGAACAGCAGTAAGAACCAGATCACCTGTTTCTTAGTCATGTTGTTTAGTGTATACATATTAGCCAGGACAGTGGGGAGAACAGCTTTGTTCTTCTTTGAAATGGTGCCATGGGATATAGGGAATTAGAGCAGGGTTAGGCCATTTGGTCCATCTAGCCCTTTCCAGATCAACCAAGAACCTATCAGGATCCCGTCTCCAGTCTACCTACAATGTATGCTTCATGTGAAAGATGACAGCCCCGACAATACTGAAGGACTGCACTTGTGCTGTTTGCACAGACACCTCTGCATAGAGTGGCGGCATGACTGGGTATTAAAGTGGGCAGACAAAAAGATAGAACATCCCACTTCGCATTTTTAGTAAAGTCTGCACAAAAGGAGTTGCCAGGCATTGTAAATATTAGAGCCTAAGTTTTCAGTGCAGGGTCCCTGAACCTCTGTTGCCCTTTGGCCCACATGTTACTGGTCCCCGAAAGAACAGCAACATTTTCATTATTAAAGTCAACTTTACAGTCTTGTGCCAGCCCAACACCAAGCTTTTGCTCTCTCATGTTCCCAAACACAGTTACCACTCCCTGACACCAGTTGACTCTTTGCTCCTCAAAAATAAGTCTTTCCAAAGCTGCATATCTCCTTAGTCCTCAATCCCTCTGACTGATCACCCACTCTACTTACACTCACCCTGCCCTCTCTGCTAGTTCTAAGTGCCACTACATTATGCTCGGCACAGAATTAGCTATGATATGAGGCACAGAAATGAATTATTCGGCACAATCAATCCATTTCCAATGACAATGCCCCAATCCTTTTCGTTTCTTTTTTGCCTGCACATTGTGTTATGCACCAGTTAAATAGACACACATGCAAATTGGGGTTTCAAGTTTAAACAGGATGTCCTTTCCTTTTCGTTCTTCTTCCCACAACCTCACTGCCCTGCTAAACCCCATTTCAATATCATTCTTCCTCTGCACAAGCCTTTGCGAATGACATCAGTGAGACTGCATGTGATGACACAGCATGTCTGGAATTGTGCACATAGATGTTTCTGGATTAACATGCATGGACAATGAGTGCAGTTTTGTGTGCCATTAGACACTATTGCATTTTCCATGGGATGTGCGTGTCACTGGCATCCTGATTATCCTTCAACTGGTTTGCATGGCGATTTCAGAGGGTAGTTAGGAGCCAAACAGATGACTGTGGTTTGAAATTATATGGAGGCCAGGCCACACATTTGATGGCTGATGTCCTTCCATAAATTATCGTTGAATGTCCTTTTATCATAGTTGCGTGATCAGCATTACTGACAAAACCAGCTTGCAATTTCAGGTTTTATCAATTCACTGAATTTAAATGCCTGGCAAGTGGGATTTGAATCTGTGATCCCAAATTACTCACCTGGGCCTCTGGATCTCTCAACCAGTGATATTATCAGTACTTCACATTCCACTCCTCCTTGGGCCTCCACCCAGCTTTCCTCCTCTTTTCTACTATAGCAACCCTCTAGACCCTTTGGTCTCAGTTACTTGTCTCATTTCCCTTGATGACTGGGGTAAAGGCACATACCCAAGTGAAATTTCACGTCCAGGAGAAACATCAGAATGAGCTCGTACCTGCAGCACCAGAATAAAGTAGTCAACTGGCTGATTCCGCTGGTACAGGTAATGTTCTGGGGCCATCTTGTGATTTTCGTTGAATTTCACCTCCTGGTTGACACTGGGATGCTTGAGTAGATGGAGAAGAACGCTCTCAGAGACCCGCGAGGGGCTGAACAATTCCACTTCTGCAAACACAACCTGCGGTCGTTATAGCAGTATAGCAGCAAAATTAAACGAACATGCTCAGTACCAGAGTGACAAACTTCGCTGCAGTTAATAGTTAATGAAGCAAGGATTCTTCAAATGGGAACGGGGTGGGGGAGAATGGCTTGAAGAGAACAAACTCACTGATTTTATAATCCCACATGAACAACTAAAGGCAGACTCTCAGCTGTTCCTCTCAGCAGTAAATAGCACATTATTCACATTAGTGTTTAAATAGAAAATCACATTGGCATACAATCTGAATGACAACAAATGAACACATTTGCTATTATTCAGCAGCACCGCATTAAAGTGGGAGTAAAATCAATCAAGCCTGTAATACAAGAAATATAATTTCTGTCGTACGTACATCATTCATTCCCTGCACCAGTTCCCAACTATCTACAGCTCCCCCCACCTACACACGCACACAGACACACACACACGCACAGAGACATGCACACACAGAGCAACAATGCAAGATTTCAGTCTTTGATCTCTCAGCCAACACCAGACAGTATTACAAATTTCAGCACAGCGCTGATCTCCCCAAACACTTTTGCCAGGCTAAAACTAAAAGCCTGTCAACTAAGTAGCTGACTTGCCCTTCAAACTCACAGATTTTTCTCTTCAGAAAACATTGCACATTTTGGAGAGGAACCAAAGACACTTACACTCTACCACCCCTCTCACAACCCAGCCTTTTCCCCAGCAGTAACTGTCTCCCTACCTCTGGATAAGAAGCGCTGAGTTGCTAGTAAAAGCTGGGGTGAAATCTTTCCCTTTAGATCGATATCAGGCACCTTAAAAAATGAGACTTCTTCCTTCTTGCGCTCAACAGAAGTGCTGATGGGAGCAGGCTTTTTCTTCACCTTGACCTGCGCTGTAGAAGGAACAGAAAATTGAAAAAACAACTGGAACTGACTGAGAGTCTTTGAGCCACTTGTGATTTGCTCCCAATCCTCTGCTACCATCTCAGCAAATCAACACAGGTCATTCCCATTTGAAATGTCAATCATTTTTCATGTGAGATCCCAGCTTAAAAAAAGAGCACCATCCATCATGAAGCTCACGTGCACCCTTCAAAGGCCAGAAGATTATTCTCTGTGACTGTCGGATGATCGACACCAAGTGTGTTCTGCACTATTGGAGATGCGATACTGAAGAAGCACTGCATCAGAGGGGGAGGACCGCGGGACCACTGTATCATTGGAGAAGCACTACAGTTGGGAATGTAGAGCTGTTAAAGAGGGACAGTCTTTGTAGTCTAAGGGCCTTTTCTCAGCTTTGATTACTTGTATCTTTACGGGCTGGAAATCAATATTATTGCACAAGAGTCACAATGCTGTATAACTGATTTCTGTGCCCTCGATTGAGGAGCCTGAAGCTAGGTGGCACTTTCACAAAAGGCAGAACATTACTGAGCAGGTACAATGAGCAGTTACAGAGGCAAATGGCACTTTAGTCTTAATTGCCAATGGAACGGAATCAAGAAAGTCAGGCTCCAAACGTACAGGGCTTTAATGAGGCCACATCTGGAATTGTGGATGCAGTCCATATTTTAGGAAGGATAGACTTGCCCTGAAATTGGTGCCAATGTTGTAACTGTCAACTGTCATTCAAAACCCACGTGGTTCACTCCTCCTTTAAGAAATTTGCTTGTGGTAACTAAAAGGTAAAGTCGCCATAATCCTACCATTAGAGATGCACAACTGGTTGTGATTTAACCCGAGGGTCACTGAGGTGAGGGGAGAGGTTGCGAAGGGAAGTCCCTCACAGGTAACTTCAGCCAGTGCAGGAATTAACCCAAGCTGTTGGCATCGCTCTGTATCGCAAACCAGCCAACTGAGATTTTTTCTAATTATTCATTTCGTGGGATGTGGGCGACACTGCCTGGCGGGCATTTCTCACCCATCCCTAGTTGCCCTTGAGAAGGTGATGGTGAGCTGCCTTCTTGAGCCGCTGCATTCCTCCTGCTGTGGGTTGACCTACAATGCTATGAGGGGGGGAATTCCAGGATTTTGACCCAGCGACAGTGAAGAAACGGTCAGGGTGGCGAGTGGCTTGGAAAGGAGCTTGGAGGTGGTGGTGTTCCCATGTATCTGCTGCCCTTGTCCTTCTAGATGGAAATGGTCATGGGTTTGGAAGGCACTGCCTGAGGATCATTGGTGGATTTCCTCAAAGTCGGAGATAACAGAAGTGACAGGAGTAAAGTCTTTTCACAAGGGGTCAGATTGGAAGACACAACAGCAGAATGCAGGCTCAGTTGGGGTTTTCTACAGGGAATGTGACTGCCATCTGTAAAGGAAGAACGTGCAGGATTACAGCGAGAAGATGGAGAATGGCACAGAGATGCTTATTCAGAGAACCAGTACAAATAGTGGGGCAAATGGCCTACTGCTGCACCATAAAAAAAAATCACACGAGCTTCAAGGCAGCGGCACACCCTCACGTTTTCAAAGGGAAAAAGAGCAATAAATGCCTGTCTTGCTTGTAGCACCAATGTCCCTGGAATGAATTTGCACAAGAAAGTAGAAGGAAATTGATCCATCCTCTGCTTTACAGGGTGTCCTGTGGTGAATCAGCATTAGTGTTGCAGTTTTTGGTGTAATGTAAGTCATACTAAACATGTATGTAACCTTGGTTAGGACCACACAAGTCGTGTTTGGGCTACTAAAGAAAGAACTTGAGCGGCACCAAAGGGCAAGAAAAAAGTATGCTAAAAGTCCAAGAACTGAGATACACGTGAAAAAAAAGTGGACAGACTGGGGGCTCTCTGCTCTAAGCAGGTCCAAGTTCAAGATCATGGATAATTTTGATAGGACAGATACACGTAAATTTCCAAGAGCAGGAAATACCAGAACCAGCAGCCATAAATCAATGGTGGTCACTTATAAATCCAACAGGAAATTCAAGAGAAACGGTTGGACTGTGGAACACACAAACACAGTGGAAATTTGAGATCATCAGCAGAGATGCGTTTAATGGCAAGGCAGATCAACAAGACAGAGAAACAAACAGAAGGATATGCTGAATATGCATTTCTGAAAAAAAGGGTCTGGGTTCAAAACGTCAGCCTTTACACTCCTCTGATGCTGCTTGGCCTGCTGTGTTCATCCAGCTCTGACACCTTGTTATCTTAGAAGGACATGCTGAATGGGTGAAAAGAAGATGACAGAGAGGACATTTGTATAGACGATAGACATTGGCACAAAGTTGCAAGACAGAATGGTCAGTCCCTGAAATGAAATGCTGAATAATCCTGTTGAGAAGGAGATTAGTGACGCCACCCCCAACTTCAAAAGCCATCACTTCGAAACTCCTATTGTTTCTACTTACTATTATCTGATTCGTCGAGGATCTCAGATTTGATTATTTCTTCGATGACATCCCCAAGGGTCACTAAACCAAGCACCTCGTAGAAGGGATCACCATCGCCTTCGTTGTTCACCTTCTGAACCATTGCCATATGAGATTTGCCTCAAAACAAAAAGACAAACACAGCATTGTTATAACCACAGAACAGGGTTAGATAATAAAAAACAACCAAGATTAACTTGGATTTAAGTCTTTTTCAGAGAGGTTTAATTTCCTTGCTGCTGTACATCTCCCGCTCTGATAATCTGCAAATATGGAAAGGACAAAGGAGAGACTAGAACTAAGGGGTGTTGCTTACAAATTAGAGGTCTCCTGTTCCAGACAGAGGGGAAAACTCAGACAGCAGTAAAAGCAGGGTCACTGAATATTTTTAAGGCTGATTCAGAACTGATAGGGGAGTCAAAGATATTGGGAAGTCATTTACATTTAGTTTCTTTATTCTTCAATGGGATGTGGGTACTGCTGGAAAGGCCAGCATTTGTTGCCCATCTCCAGATGTCCTATACTGAAGTGGTTTACTTGGCTATTTCAGAGGGCTGAGTCAACCACATTGCTGTGCACCTGGAGCGGCTTTCCACTAATTTTCTTGCTGGCTGCTCAAGTCTCCAAGGCACGTGCACAGCATTGTCTTCTGGAATTGGGAGTCAATGCCGCATCGGAAGTCAATGCTGCATTTGGAATCTTTTCCACCGATCGCCGTGCATACAACACAAGCACAACTGGCAACTAGGAGGGGACACTATTCTGGAATCTCACTGGCCAGACCGGGTAAGTATGAAGAACGTCCTTCCCTAAAGGGCATTTAGTGATCCAGATGGGTTTTTAAGGCTATCAACAATAAGTTTTTATACCTTCACCAACTCCAGTTTTATATACCAAAATAATTCACTGAATTCAAGTTCTGTCAGCCTCTGGATTACTAATTCAGTGACATTACCACCACCTTCTCTTAGCTTGTTTTACTGAACGTTGAGGTCTACTGAAAGGGAATTAGAATTAGGCTGAATTTGAAAATAAAAGCGTGCGCATGATTATGGAGAGGAGGAGGAAAAATGTTAATCAGTGAATTGCACAAACAGAATGGTGTCTTTCTGTCCTGTAACAGTTCTGTGTTGCTTTTGCACACCCTGATTGAGAGTGGTAGGCCCTTTTGCTCTAAGCCTTCAGCTGAAGTTGCTCAGTACCCCGTGTGTGTGTGTGTGTGTGTGTGTGTGTGTGTGTGTGTGTGTGTGTGTGTGTGTGTGTGTGTGGCGGGGGGGGGGGGGGGGGGGGGGGGGGGCGGCAGCATCTGGCTGGCATTTCAGGCAATCACTGCAAAGAAAGTTTGAAGTTAATATATCAACAACCCGTACTCAAGCTCCTAACAGGAGTCAGGGGATCCTGGCTAAATCGGTCAGGAGAGGCAGAATGGGACATAAAATCCTGGAAAAATGAACTGGGCATTCTCAAATAAAACAGTAGGTTTCTCAAATTGACAATGGAAAGTGGGACCATAATTGTGCTTCTGCTCACAAATTCAAACAGGATACATTGAGATGATCTAGAAAGCAAATGAGAGGCCCCTCTACATCTTAAAGTAGAAGTCATCAACAATATTTAGCCACACCAAGATCTGACATTGATACAAATGCTTTTAGATTGAGAAATGTTTTAGAAATTCCCTAACCAGTTCAAGCAACAGTTCATGACCTGAAGGCTGCCTGCTAACTCTTGCTCATGAATAGGAGTTATTAAATATAAATCATCTCTCAAGATAATCACTATAAAACTACTTCAGCCCTACTGAACCTCTACAGTGGATCTTGTAGAATAGGTATCAGTAGTTGACCGTGTCCTTAGCTGGAATCTAGCCCCCTTGTGACAAAGCAGATAAGGCAATTTGTGTCAATGAGTGCTGACAAACAGCAAAGCGTTAACAACCGCCACCAAACCTTTTGAGTTATCGAGCTTCATGGCTTCAGGTCAACCACTAGAATAGGCATCAGTGAGCCTATCAGGTGGAGGCCATTCAACCCACCGTGGTCTTTCAAAGGACTTCCTCCACGCTCCACCTGATATACATTTTAAAGTTACCAGTGAATCTGCCAACATCACCCTTTCAGGTCCTGCAAACTCTTGTGCTGCCTTTGGTTCTTTCGAAACTGAAATTTTGCACACTCTGGTTACTGACCCTCCAATTACTGGAAACATTTTCTCCCAGTTTTATTAAAAATCATTTACAATTTGGAAAAACATCAATCGACTCTCCTTTTCCCTGGTATGAGAATAACTGCAGCTCCTGTCCTTAAAGTGAATTTAAAAGGTGTAGAAGCAGAATAGTCCATTCAGCCCATCAAATCTGCTGCTATTCGATGAGATCGTGGTTGACCGAGTAATCAACTCCACTTTTCTGCCTTTTCCCCCATGTCTTTTGATTCCCTTAAATATTACAAACATGTCTGTCTCAGAATTTAAATGCAAATAAAGCTAGTCTCAGTGTTTGCAACTCTGACAATTGTTGTCAATTCACGTAAAGATGGCAGATGGGTTTTTACCCGATCTGGCTTATATGACTCCGATCGACAGCAACGTGGTTGACTCTGAACAGGTCAGGCAAACAACTCAGTTCATGGGAAATCGGTGATGGTCAGCAAATACCCACATCGCATAAAAGAGAGAGAAAAGGTCTTTTCTTCCTTCAGTTATCCATCCAGAATATTCAACACAATATCTCTCACTGTGCCACTCTAAGACTATTTCTAAAACTGATGTTTTTGTTAAACACAACCGTGTCAACTTGCCTAACTGCAGTTCGAGAATCGTGTAGGTGATCCCACAACTGAACTACAGCACTAGATTGTGAAATAGGACCAGAGTAGAAAGAACCTGGGAGAGAAACAAAATTGAAACATACAATAAAACACTCTGTGGTGCTTCTCTAGCAGGGCCCCTGGATTACAGTGGGGAAAAACATGGTGGTGTGTGAAGATCTCCAGGCAGATCTAAAAAGTTCAGGTCACCACGAGCACACCTTGTTCAAAAGCCCTTCAGAAAGCATGGGGCAAATTAATGTTTCCTTTTGGATGGTGGAACAGATTCCACCAGTGATAAACAATCACCTTTCTTAAACTCTTCCAGGACAGCATCCAACTTGGTGTCATTGAACACAAAATGCAGGGGGTGGTTGTAGAATTTGATGATGGTATTCAAAGGAGTGCAGTCCTCAGGGTCGACCATGGCCAAGTCTTTCACGTAGACAATGTCCACAATGTTGGATATCTCCCCCTCATAGACTGGGATCCTGGTGTAGCCACACTGCATGATTTCAGACATGGTGTTGAAGTCCAGCACAGCTTCAGCACTGAGCATGAAACAGTCCTTCAGGCTGGTCATGATGTCCTCCACGACTTTGGTCCTCAGTGTACCACGGCTGAACTCCTCCTTGACAAATTCGCTGTAGGGGTCGGTGGAGCGCAACATGTCCAGGATCTTCTCACGGACGTAGCAGGTGCTGACGTCCTGGCGCAGGGCGCAGTCCAGTAGCAGGGCGACGGGAAGGACCAGCGGCGATGCCAGCACCACCAGCAGGCGGGTCAGCCAGGTAGCATGGGAGGCCACGGTGAAGCCGTACCGCGAGCAGATGGCATAGGGCACCACTTCACCCAGGAGGAAGAGCAGGCCGGCACAGGCCAGCACGGCCGGCAGGACAGTGCCCACTGCATGGTGGAGCAGCACTGCCAGGCACGAGCTGGCGAGCACGTTGCCCAGCACCAGGGAGCAGAGCACCAGGTTCCCCCGCCGCCTCAGGGGCTCTAGCGACTCGGCTCGCCGCTTCTCCGCCTCGGTGCCGCAGTGGCGGATGATGTGCAGCTCCAGGGGCTCCAGCCACAGCACGCTGAGGCGCAGCAGGTTGAGAAGCGCCGAGGCGAGCAGCAGGACGGCCAGCGCCAGCACCTGGCCCCACACCGACAGCGGGGACGGCGGAGGCCGGATGTCCAACGGGGTCTCCCAGCCTCCAGGGGGCTGCCACAGGCCCCTCTCCCGGTGCACCAGGGCGCACAGGTAGTAACGCCTCCCCCGCAGGCCGGCCCGGACGCTCACCAACACCGAGCCGTCCGTCTGGTTATCCCCCAGGTCCAGCCAGGCCGTCTCCAGGCTGCCGCTGCCGCACTCGGGCTCGGGGCTGTAGGCCAACCAGGGCCAGCTCTCGGCCACCAGGCGCCGGCCGAACACCCTCAGCTGGAAACGGGCCCCAGCGCCGGCTTCGATAGCGCCACCCGCCATCCGCACCGGGCCTCCGCCTTCGCCACTACTGCCGCCGCCCTCCAGCCGGACCCCCCGCACCTCGACCTCGCCCCCGTCCGGCTGCCCGGACGCCAGGGCCCACAGGGCGGCCAGCGCCAAGCGCAGGCTCCCGTCGACCGCCGCCATATTCGCGGGAAGGTGGGCAAATGTGAGGGGGTGGGCTCATCTTGAGCCCGCCCCGTTTCCGTGGACAACCTAACTCGCTCGTTGACCCTGCCGACCAATCGCTGACCTCTGCCGCTGATTGAGACCCTCTCCGTCCAATTGCCGGCCGAACTCGCCCGATTGACGGCTTCAACCACTCCATCCTTGGCACGCTCCTGTTGTCCGACAGTCGCCCCATCCAATCGAGACTCGAAGCAGCGACTGACCGGCATCCAACCCGGCCACTAATCGTGCTCTGCGCCCCACCCAACGTCCCACACTGGCCAATCATAATCAGAAGGGGACAGGGAGACCACCTTTGCCCAAGGTTGGGTGAGTGTGCAGGGTAAACAACACCCAAAGCAGTGATTCTTAAAGGGGGAAAGTCACCAGGATCCTCACCACAAATACGACACACCTCTCCCCCTAGTGAAAACAATAGCTGCATTACAGAAGGAATCTGCTTTTGTTTTATTTCAAGGTCCCACCCTCAAACATTTTCCAACTGAATACAGAAAGCTTGTGTCGAATTGGAAAAGGGATTTTACTTCGTTTGAAGTGACTGGGTTAGAGCAGCAGAATTAGTCCATTCAACCCAAGTCTGCTCTACCCTTGATCCCCTTAAAGGCAAACACATCTCTCGCTTAAATACACGCACTGACTTGACCTCTACAGCCGCGAGTTTCACAGATTCACCATGCCCTGGCTGGGGATTCTTCCTCATCTCAGTCCTAAACTGCCATCCCTTCATCAGAGGCTGTGCTCTCACGTACAATTCTCTCCTACTAATAAGAAACACCTTGTCCACTTTTATCCAGATCTCTCTGTATTCTGTTTCAATCAGATCCATCCACCATCCCTCTGAACGCCATCAAGTGCAGAGTCCTCCACTGCTCCTGAACATGACAAGCCCTCCATCCTCAGGATGAGTCTTGTAAACCTCCCGTGTCCCCTCAACTGGCGGCATATCCTTCCTTCAGTACAGGGCCCAAAACTGCTCACACTTTTCCAAGTGCAGTCTAACCACAGCCTTATAGAGCAGTACATCCCTAGCATTCTATTCTCACTCTCTCAGAGTGAGTGCTAACACTAATGCTGCATTAGCCTTCCTAACTGCCAACTAAACCTGTATGTTAACCTTACAGAACCCTGAATTAGCACTCCCAAGTCCCTTTATGCCTCAGTTTTCTGATGCCTTTCCCCATTTAGAAAATAGGGAGGAACAAGAGGTGTAACCTAAATGCATCACCTCTCACCTTCCCACATCATGGCAGATGGAACACATTTTTGCCTAGTCTCTTCACCTGTCCAAGCCCTTCTGCAGCCTCCCTGCTTCCTCAAGACTACCTGGCCTTCCACCTATCTTTTTTAAAAATAAAATCAAAAAGAACTGTGAATGCTGTAAATCAGGAACAAAAACAAAGTTGCTGGAAAAGCTCATCTGTGGAGGAGAAAATAGAGTTAACGTTTCAGGTCCAGTGACCCTTCCTCTGTTTTTCCCCTCCACAGGCAAAATCTGCCAAAACAAAGGGTACCCTGGATAGCACTGGGGTCTCCAGTAACTAACTTTAAGCCACATGGATTCTGGGCTGATGATTTTTAAAATTAGAAGTCTTTGAGATGGCCATCCATTCGAGAATGGGATAAAACCAATTGCAACACAGATACAGGCCATTTGGCCCATCTGTTCAATAGCCGTATTTATGCACCCTAACAGCCAGCTACAGAAGGCTGCAGAGTCCTATATTTAAGAAATAAATGAATTTCTAGTCAGTCAAGACATGTAATAGAGGGGGGGAAAGAGAAGGTAAAGGGTCGATCAAAATTTGGTACTGAACCAAGCAAAATAGTACTACAGGTCTTTAAGAAGGGTCACAAAAGAAGAAAGGATGTACAATGGCTGGAGTGATTCCAAGAGCCACCTCCTGTTTTTCCCCTTGATAAAAGGCAGAAATAGGAATGAGTGTAGGCCAATCAATCAGCCCATAGCAACTGCTCCATCATTCGTCATGATCGACCTTTTACCTTCTCTCCCTGTACTATTACATGCCTTGAACGACTAGAAATTCATTTATTTCTTAAAAAATATAGGACTCCACAGCCTTCTGTAGGCAGAAATTTCCACAGGTTCACCACCCTGAATGAAGGCATTAGGACTGGGGCAAGGATTAAACAGCCTCCCTACATCCGGAGACCACGTTCTATTCATATTCTCCTCGCCACTTGCCTCTCAAGTACCAAGATATGTTTAGTGAAAAGCTAGTTTTGTTAATGATCTGTCTCCAAGCCAACATTGAGTACAGTGAGGCAAATCAGGAGGAGTTTTGTTACTATCGATTCCAGTTAATAGCTACCTATTAGTTATGGACAGACATACTATTCCTGTCTATCAAACTTCTTCAGAATTTTAAAGACCCTTTTGAGAGGCATGCCTTCTTTCTTCTACCTCTTGGCTACTGTTTCCTATAATACAAACTTGATTGCAATTCAGAACTACTCTATTGGGTAGAACAAACCGGTGGATAGCTGGAGGGCTCAAGGTGCTATAGAGATGCAAGCTCTCATTTCCCATGAACTTGGTAGTATACAGCACAGATTTTCTTTATGAATGCTAGTTATTGGGGGAGGGTAAAGTGGCTTGAATTCAGTGTTGTAACAGGGCACTGTGAAACAAAATTTGGTGCTAAGCCACGCAGCACATTAGGACAGGTCTTTAAAGATGGTCAACAAGAGAAGAAAGAGGTGCGATGGCCAGAGGGATTTCCAGAGCCGAGGGCCTGGGAACGGCTGAAGGCACGGCTGCCAACATTGGCACAGGTTAAATGAGGAAAGCTGAAAACGGATAAAGGGAACACAGACGGAGTGCTAAATGAGGGAGATTTACTCCACAAAGACATTTGAAAATAAGAACGAGAACTTTAAAAATCAAGACATTGGTTGACGAGCACAGGTCAGGTCAGGTCAGGTCAGGTCAGTGAGCACTTTGTAGTGAATTTTGCCAGTCTTGCCATTTAGCAGGAACCTAACTCTACTCTCCAAACAACACTGGGTACAATTCTCAGATTTAAAAAGCTCTTTGAATCCCTTGCATTGGGCCATGTCCTTAGTAATAATCACTATTCATACTCAGTTTGGTTCTCTAAATACACATGCACCTTTTTGGAACAGGCTCTTTTGAAGTTACTTGCAAAGTTCAAGGTAAAGCTTAACTTGTAAGTCAAGATAAATGCAGACTTGGTGCTGAACCCTATGCTTCCCCCACTGTATAATCCCCTACCATGGTACTTGGAAAACAATGCATCATGTTGCAGCAAATCCACAGGGAATCTGTAACCAGGGCTCCCTCACATCCAATCACATCAGAAACAGAGCACTCTACATTTGGCTCACAACTTGTGTTTCAACAGCTTAAGGACAGGCTCCAGCACACCTTCAGTCAGAAGGGAAACAGCAAGAAAGATCTAGTAACACATGAAAAGAAGAATTTATCTCCTTAGCCTCCTCCCTCCAGTTCTATTTAATTAACACAGAGGCAAAAAGCAAGCCTGAAATGTGCCTCAATCTGGAACGACAAGTAAGGCATTCTGAAGATTCCTAATTGATAACTTATCCACCGTGCATCCCAGTTGGGCCAACATTTGTTACCCCTTGTTAATTTCCCTCAAACTCATGCTACTGGGCCATTTCAGAGAGCGGGTAAGAGTCAACCACATTGCTGCCAGATTGATTAAAGGTGACAGATTTCCACCCCTAAAATGGCACTGATGAACCAGATGGTGATTTCCAGAAATTGATGAGGGTGCCTCACTGAGACCAACTTTCAATTTCAGCTTTATTAATTGAAACTTATTGCCACCAGTTCAATAGGCAAACAATCTGAAGGTCTAATAACCTGGATCAAACTCTATGGAGTACTGCCCATCCATCAGTAAGGGAACAGGGTTTCAAAACAACAGCCTCCATTATTAAAAATTTTTTTAAACAATTGAGACATTTAAAAAAATAGAAAAACGAGATTAAAACTATTTCTTTAATACAGAAATATAGAATACGTTCCCTCAAAATCCAAAGAAATCGCATTACACATGGTGACCACATGCACCACGACGATAAGGAAACTGGATTGACTCTCCTGCTTACAAAGAATATCCATTTAACAGGTCTTTTGACACATCTGTTTTTAAAGTAGTGAGAGGGAGGAGGAAATAAAACAAACCTGCTGGTCACTGATACAAAATTTAGTTTACATTGGCAAAAGTCAGCAATGAACCAGTCATGGAGAGAGACACGTTCGGCATTTAATAACCTTATTTAAAACATCAGAAAGTGCACGACTCGAACAGGGAATTGGTTCGAAAACGCTCAGGAGACACACAGACATTAAAAGTTTTCAAGTGTTTGGTTCAAAAAGACATTAGACAGAATACTAATCCAAACAGGTCATGGGAAAAAAAAATCAAATATACAAACAACATCTTATTGCCAAATAAATATAGTCTACAGCGGAGTGTCACCCATCAGATTTCTTAATTCAAATGACCCCTGAACATGCAGAATTAGAGGAACATTACCCACAATCATGGAAGACGGCCTGGGAAGACTGCAGTATTTTGGAGCTATAATTATTGCTGGTATTCAGCACCAAGTGGTAAAATAATAAAACATTATTTAATCACACATCCCCTCCTGGACTTTCTTTTAAAAAAAATCTGCCTATTTCTGTAGAAGCTGTCAAGAGGCAGAGGATGCAAGCCCCGTCCTTGCTCCCCCATTTTCCCCCTCAACGCAAATGACTGTTTAAGATTGATTCTTACTGCCAACCTCCAAAATACGTTTTCATATACAGATTTATATTTGAAAAGGATTGTAAAAAAGTACATTCTGAAAAATGGATTGCCATTTCAGTGTGTGCTTTATTTTAAAAGATTTAAATATCCTGCACTCCCCCAGGGAAGAACAAATTGTAAAGCTGTTTAATACCAACAGGATGTTAAACAATACATGGAGGGAAACTCCTTGCAAAGACTGTTGACTCTACAAGAGAAGATAATAATGGAAATGACTATACAAGTGATCACACGCCATGAGGTCAACTCTATGTAGCTTTTTGGTGGAAATAATCTTTGTTATTGTGTCAGCCCTCTAAATCGCCTGTTTGACTACTCTGGGCACCTCAGATCTCAGTCCCATCCTCTCAGTTTGTACACAAGCCCTTCTCAGCAGGGCTGGCCTGACAGGCTCCAACTGTTGGACTCTCTGTACAGCAATTAGAGTTTGATTAAACAAATTGCTGCAGATTCACAGGCGGTGCAGCAGCATCTGTGGAGAGAGAAAAATGAAGTTAACACTTCAAGTCTAGTGACCTTTCTTGTATTCCACAGAAGGGACACTGGGCATGAAATGGTAACTCTGCTTCAGGTGCTGCCAGACCTGCTGAGTTTCTCAGCAATCTCCTCAGTTTGGGAGCAGGGTTGCAAAAGAGGCAGCGGATTTACAATCTGAGGCAAACTGGGAGTCTCCGAAGAAAAGCAATTTGAAAGTCAAGCCGGTCACCATTTTAAAAAAGGTAGAGGGACTTGTTTAATTCACAGGGAAGACTCTGGGCAAACCAACTTCTAAAGCAGACAGCACCTTGAACAGCATATTGCAAACGAACTGTATACAATAAAAAAGTCTCAAGAAAATGGGATCCATCAGAAAGGCTGCCCAGAGTGCAATTAGAAGGCAAGCGTCAATAATAAAATAATAAATAAACCAGAGTAAGATATCACATTACAAATTAATCAGAATAAACAGATAAGCTTTTCTGTTAGCCCCAGTCACGAATGATAGCACACAGGTGTGGCCTGGCAGTGTGGAGGTGACCCCCCAGTTTGTTCCTTCAGTCAATCTCAGAGATCTAGAAATAAATTGTTATTAAAAAAAGAATCAGCTGGTGCCAGCCAATGGAGTTGGTGCGGATTGTTACAACTTCTAGACTGTCCACTTGATAACCTCCCATCCCTGGCCCAGCAAGATTCACCGACGAGTGGATTTCCTTCACAATGTACGTTTGGAAGAATTACTTATCAGCAGCTCTGACCAACACACAAACAGGGACATGCACTTTGGAAACTGATCTGAACCATGCTGCAAGGTTGGAGTAACTTAAAAACAAAACCCTCCCACAATAAAAAAAACAGGACAAGTTTGATCTGTGGACCAGACAACACTTCCTTCAGTTGAAAACTGAGAACAAAAGGCTACGAGTTCAAATGAAGGTTTTGTATTCAAAGTGCTGACTTGTCTCTCCCTGCAGCAGATGCATCTTGTTGACTCTCAGCACTTTCTGCTGGACTGGCCCAAAAAGGAATTTCTGGATATTGTATGATTTGTACAGCAGTGTACGTGCACAAGTGACCTGGCCTTGGGTGACAACACAAGGGCTTACGATTAATGTGATTGACAGCTATGTACCTGAAGCATAGTTATGCATGGCTGAGGATATCAGGAATGGATCCCCGCTCAGAATACACATTGTCAATACTTAAAACTGCGAATGTCCTAATTTACATAAACCCCAGTTCCAAGAATTGAATTGGATCAGACATTCAGTGAACACAAGACTCATCGCTCTAGAATATTTCATGCGTCCCAACTTCATGCCCCACTCTACAAGTCCCAATGGACGTGGCAATGAACTGAAACTTTCTCTAGTTTCTAGATAACAATACTTTCAACTATTGAGATGCCGTTTGCTCAGCTATGCCACTTTAGATCAAAGTAGATCAGGGTCACAAAAGACCCGATCACAGGACAAAAGTCCGCAGAGAACCTGAACTAACGCAGCTTCTTTTGGCAATTCTCCATCTTCTGGTTAAACGCTGACAGACAAGCAGAGAACTAACAAGAGATCAGTGTCAACTGAGGGCTACGTTCACCAGGTCCCACCTACCGGCTATTCAGGGTTTAACCACACTAAAGGAAAGACATTGGCAGATCTGAAACACGGAATCACTTCAGGACAAAATTAAACTGGTTAAAAATAACCACTTCCCAAACACTGCTACTGGCCCCCAAATAGTAGAGCTGCTACGGGTCGTTACAGCCCATCATGTAAAGTGAAGTGACTTATCTGTGCATTGTAATAGCAGCAAAAATTTCTTCTGCCACCTATCAATGGTCAAAATGTACAAAGGAACGAAGGCTGAAGGTTAGTTTGGGACTGAGGTGGGGAAACACCACAGTCTGGAGAAGGAGGCGCTGGGGAGTGAGTATTTAGTGTACACCAACCCAGGGTGACAGCTGCAACGCTACCCAGCAACGCACAGCCAAAACCCATTTGAAGCTGTCCAAGATAGTTGGCAACCAGCCAAAGACGTGTGGTCCTGCCTTTATTCGACATTGGAAGGTTCACTTGCCAGGACGAGAAGAGACGGCTGTTGAAGATTCCACCCTGGGGTTGGGGGGTGTTATCAGCAGTCTCATCTTTTTGTCCTCATGCTGACTCCGGCTTGCATGGCTGTAGCAAATCAGTCGTTCACTAGACAGGCCCGAGTTGTCTTGTGTCGTATTGTTCCTCTTTCATCCCCATGTGTGTACACACACACACACACACACACACACACACACTATAAAAAGATTGCACTGTGATTGTTTGCAGGAACTGTTTTAAATGCCCCAAGAGCAGAGTCTTGACCCTCCAGGCATCTTGGCATAGGGTCATATACTGTTTTCCAAAGTGTGGTTCAAATTACGGTTCAAAGAGTTCTGCTCGTTCAGAAGGTCCGTGGTTTCGTCTGCTATAGTCTCAGGTTTCTCCAGTTTGATGTCGACTTTTGTGTGGGGATTGTCCGGGGACTGTGGAGTGCTGTCGATCTTTGACGCCAGTAACCCATTCTGGTACTGCTGCCGTGTCACCTGATCATTTCAACAAAGAATGAATTAACTTCTGCCATTCACACAATAACTAAATTGGCAGAGCACAAATAATCATGCCAGAGTGTTGGCATGAGGCATACACGCTGTGGTGACCAGACTGGTAATCCAGAAGCTCAGGATAATGCTCTGGAAATACGGGTTCAAATCCCATTACAGGAGCTGTGGGATAAGGGGAGAAATTTGAATTCCAATCAATAAAATAAAAACTGCAATTTAAGGTCTTTATGATGAGGAAGTCTGCCATTCATACCTGCTCTGGCCTACATGTGACTCCAGACACACAGCAATGTGGTTGACTCTCTCAGCCAAACAGTAACTAGGGTTTGGCAAAGAGCTGTGGTACCCACCTCCAGAACCAGAAATCAATGCCACGATCAGCATACCAATACCACGTGCTGAGGGTCAGAGCGCCTGCATGCACACCCAGCCGAGAAAGAATGTTGCCTGCACCTCATGAAACAATAAAGCAAAAGCTGAATTTGTGCCATTGTGACACAAGCTTACTGGCCTGAAGCACTGATAATGGGAACTGCAGATGCTGGAGAATCCAAGATAATAAAACGTGAGGCTGGATGAACACAGCAGGCCCAGCAGCATCTCAGGAGCAGAAGGGTCTAGGCCCGAAACGTCAGCTTTTGTGCTCCTGAGATGCTGCTGGGCCTGTTGTGTTCATCCAGCCTCTCATTTTATTATCTTGGCCTGAAGCACTCACTGTTTTTACTTCTCTCCAAAGAGGGTGCCAGACCTGTTACCAGTTTTCTGCAATATCAGGTGGCGTTTTTTTTAATGACTGCATACTTCAGGACCATGCCCAGCTTATAAGTAAGTCCTCTGCAGTCAATGAAACTATATTCTCAGTCAGTCCATACAAAAGCTAATGATCACAGCAGTAATTCCACCCAAACACCTTGTGGGGGAGCTGCTGAGCTTCAAGACCATTGACTACACAGCAATGCCATGGGCTGGTTTTGAGTAGTATTGCAGCCCCAATCCTCAACCGTTGAGAAGCAGGATTCTCTGGCCTGGCCAACGTTTAATGCTGATTTATCCTGGAGAAGGTGGTGGACCCATGTCTTGAATGATGTTAGGGAGGGAGTTCCAGGATTTTCACCCTGTACCACTGAGGGAACAATGATATATTTCCAAGTCAGGATGGTGTGGGGCTTCAAAGGGTGGTGGTGGTCCCATTTAGTTTCTACCCTTGGCCTCCTAGCTGGTAATGGTCATGGGTTTGGAAGGCACTGTCCAAGACGACTGTGTGAATTTCTGCAGTGCATCTTGTACCTGGTACACCCTACTGCTGAAGGCCGGTGGTGGAGGGAGTTAATGTTTGTGGGTGTGGTACCAAACGGGCTGCTGTGTCCTGGATGGTGTCAAGCTTCTGGAGTGTCCCCCTTCAGGGCAAGTGGGGAGTATTTCATCACACCCCTGACTTGTGCCTCATCGGTGGTTGGGCAGGATGCAGTGAATCAGCAAGCAAGTTACTTGCTGCAGAATTCTCAGATGCAAACCTACCGCTGTTTGGTCCAGTTCAGTCCCTGGTCTATTGACAGAGAGACAGCCATCATTCAATATAAAGCGGCAATGGTTAGATTCATTCTTGTCGGATAATGATCACCTGACAACTGCAGAGTGCAAATACTGGCTGCCTCTTACTAAACCAAACTTTAATATTATCCAGGTTTAGTTGTGCATGGGCAGACAGTGCTTTGAAGGGAATAACACTGAACACTGTGCAGTCCGACTTTGGAACTGCACAGAAAGGCAGGAAGTGCAAGTGGCCCCCTCTACACTGCAATCGTTCGATGGTTCAAAGTGCTAATTTCAGTGGAGCTCTCCCAAGCCTTGGGCTGTGTCTGTGTGAAGAGGGTTGTCACCAAAAGAAATGGGGTACAGGAGAAAGGGTTCTGATTATCCACAAAGTATAATCTGAATTAACCCACATTAAATTATTTTATATTCATAGTGCCAACACTGCATGGGTCTATTTAAAGGGCAAAGAAAAACAGGAGTAAAACCAGACTTCAAATACAAGTTCTGGGTACCACACTGTGAATGATATAAAGACTTGGAGAAGGGGAGATGGGGAGTTCCAGACAACATGAGAGACCAGGGATCTCACTTGCATGCCCAGATGAGACAATTTGTGATCGTTCTCTCGAGAATGGAAATGGCTAAAGGCAAATTTGTGACAAATACTCAAAATAAGACCATTGATCGCATTGATGCAGTTAGAGAGAAATTGTTGACATTGGCAGCAGGATCAGTCACTTGTGAGTAAACAAAATAATAATAATAATCTGGTAGCAGGGTCAGATTCTAACAGTAACTTGAAAAACAGGGTTGGATAAGTACCTGACGGGGGAAATGTGCAGGATCATCAGAAACAGCAAGTAGTATGGGTCAAAGTGGTTCACCCTATCAGAAGAGCAGGCACAGGCTTGAGGGACGAAATAGCTCCCTTTGATGCTGCCCAACCCAGCGGCCGCTTACCTTGACGTACTGCAGGTCAGTCAGCGCCCTCACAGAGAAATCCGGAACATAGTGCGTCAAGGGGGGGGGTGAGACGACGGACAGCGCAGATTCCGAGCGTTCTGTGTAGCTCAGTGAGACAGAGCGACTCAGCTCACTGGTGCGAGAGGACGGTCGGGTTTCTGAGGAGAAACAGAGGGCCCAAAAGAATCAGTGTCTGAAATAAGTAGCGCAACTCTGGACAGGTCTGCACGGCACGAGGCAGCTCAGCAGAACAGTCAGTTTGGGTGACCAGATCTTGCTCTAGAATGACAGACACACACAGGAAACAAATCTTTCACCACATGCAGTGCAGATGAACAGTAATCAGTGAAAAGCATGCCCAAAGATGTTGCAGATTATGCCTCAATGTTATTAGTGCTAGCACTCTTTAGACATCATCCAACACTGGCTTCCTCTGCCCTACATCCTCATTCAGCATGTGTCCTTACAGTTGTGTCTCCCTAGAACATTAAACTCCTGAGCAGTCTTGGCTCTTCCCACCCTCAGTGTGCTCTAGCACATTAGCTTAATCACTGGTCAGAATTTCTCCTGTTTTTGCTCTCTTTAATTTTGATGGTCTTTTGCACAACAAAACCCTTGCGATGAAGGACTATAGAGAAATCACCATGCAGTTACAAAACAAGCTGGAATTTGTTTCAAACAGTGAAGTCTGTTCTAAACGATGCAGTGTGGCAAATGTCTGCAACTCCCTGCAGAGAACAAACAGCAAAGCAATTGTTGCAGGTGCAAACGGAGGTGAATTGGAAACCACCTTTTATTAGGTACCACAACCACAGAACGGCTACTTTCCAATAACAAGATGCTAAATCCTAAACAATTTCAGCCAAGATTTCATTTTTCCAAAACCCAGGCTATTTGGAGATTGAATCTTGGGAAATAATGACCTTTTTTCATTGCTGTTCTTTTAGCTAACAGACTAAGAAAGGGTTTGGAGGCTCCAAGAAATTGTAAGAGGTGCAAGTTTTATAGTTTGACAAGAATCAGCTTCCCAAGGCATGAATACACAGTAGGATGGACATGGCGAGCAATGCTCATTTGAGGCGGAGAGCGCGAAGTGTTGGTAAATTAGATTGCCAGTAAGGAATTCATTCTAAATTGAAGAGTGAGAGACATGTTGCAAAAACTGAGCATCTTGTGCTCATCAAGTCAAATGCAAGAATGCCAAAATTTCAAACAACAACCCTGGTTGACCAAGGCATTGCCATGGGTAAAGCATTGGGTAGTTCTAGAATAGACACCCCATGCCAAGGAATTAACAAAAAAGGAACAAAGTTTGAACACGTTCCTTTGTTTACCAAGAAAAGGTCCCTAAACCTGAACTAATGTCACTACTAACTGGCAAAAATGCTACAATCTCAACTGATTATCTCAACTTGGGAGTTATCAACATACTAAGATGTTCATGCAAATGCTGCCCATCGCTGCTATTTGCAGTCTGGCATTCTTGTATTTGTCCTATGAGTACTCGATTCAAATTCCAGTTTGTTTGAGGTGTTCATCTTCATTGCACTACAGTTCCTCAAGATTGATATCCAGCTGCGCATGCATGTATCTTAAAAGAAATGGTGAAGACATTGTTCCCATTGTTACACCATTCTCATGGTTCTGTGATTGCTGCTGATCCCTGTAAGCTGCACAATGACCGTTACTTTCCACAACGCCTCATTTTTCCAACCACAACCATTGATCATCACTACCTCAAGACTTGACATGGAGGTTTTTGCCAAATTCAGAACCTCCCTTACCCCAGAATACAGGCAGGAAGGGCCCGATCCTTCACACCAGGAGAGATGTGAGCAGTACCGGATCCCACACTTTAGGAAAGACTTGAAGGGATCACAGTGTAGCTTCATCAGCATCATATCTGGGCAGCAAACATTAAGTAAGAGATTATACAAACTGACACTGTACTCTCACGAAATTTTCATCAAATTGTCTAAATTCAAGTTAAAGAGAACAGCTAATGAGAAACTATTTCTGCTGGTTGAGGAGTAAGTGTAGGGGCACACTTAAAGTCAGACTTTTCAGTGGTGAAATCAGGTAACATTCTTTCAGGCAGCAGAGGAACAGGAAAACCAGTGTTTCAGGTCAGGACCTTTTGTCAGAACCAGAGTCCGGATGAAGGGTCCCAGCCCAAAACTGCACCTTTCCCGCTCCCCTGATGTTGCCCGACTTGCTGTGTTCCTCCAGCTCCACACTGTTTACTCTGCCTCCAGCACCTGCTGTCCTTGGTATCTCCAACATTCCTTCACACAGTGGATGCTAAAAGTTTTGAATTCCTCAAACAGGAATTAGATTAGTTGTTAAATTTAAAACTCAAAATTGATACTTTTTGTTAACAAAATCTGAAGGTTACAGACAGGTATACATATGCAGTTAGTATTTTTAAGTGGGGAGGGATTGAGTTCAAGATGCCCTTCTTGGTGAAAGGGTTTCTGCTCTTCCAGTACTGAATCCAGACAACTTAGAGACAGGTCATGGGAGGCAACAGGGAAGTCAAGCTGCGTACGACCATGCGGACACTGTCTGTTAACAGTGGCATTGTCGTGCAGGGGCATCAGGTAGTTCAGAAATAGAAGGCTACATTCTCAGGAGCCACCCACCAGGTAACTATGCAGGAGCAGGAAGTGACACCACTGCAGATGATACTGCAGCTACAACTGAACAGCAAAGAATGAAACCAGGTAAGCACACTGTCACAGAGCTGGGTGACCACAGAGAGGTGCCCAAGGAGGACAGCGCGGTCAATGGAATCAAACGCTGCACACGAATCGAGAAGGACAAGGAGAGAAGAGCTTAACCATGGCCGAGGGCACACGGTCACAGGAATAGATTTGGGAATCAATAATGATCCAGGAATGTGGGAGAGGAAATGAAAATTGTTGGTGTGTTATTCTTTGACAAGAACAGATCAACTGCGGTTTTTGTTTAGATGAGAAAGGTGATGACAGATTTGATTAAGGGGCACAAAATATCATTTGGGCTCAGGGCGGGGGAAGAAGTTAGGTTACAGACCCAAAGATTTAAATCACCAGGAGGGCAAGGCACAAAGATAAAGTCACGGCCTGTGATGATCCCCCAAGTTCTAGGGGATCTGAAAGGAAGCAGTATGGGCCTACCCTCATGATCCCACATTCTCCAGGCAGAAGGGTAACAGAGGAGGTTCGAGCTAAAAACGAGGAAAGCCATGCAAGATTTACCTTGGAACCAAGAAAATAGGGAAGGCCGTTTGAGGCTGCAAGTACGGAGCCTGGAGGTGGGAACTGGGAAATGACGAGGGAGGGGAGAAAGCAAGAGACAGCGCGAGCGAGGGGGGGGGGGAGCGAAAAGGCGAGAGGGGGAAAAAAGAAGAGCGGGGGGAGAGAGAGAAAAGAAGCCGGGGGGGGGGTAGGAGAAAGAGTAAAGAAGCCGGGGGGGGGGGTAGGAGAAAGAGTAAAGAAGCCGGGGGGGGGGGGTAGGAGAAAGAGTAAAGAAGCCGGGGGGGGGGGGGGGGGGGGGGGGGAGAGAAAAGAAGCCGGGGGGGGGGGGGGGGGGGGGAGAAAAGAAGCCGGGGGGGGGGGGGGGGGGGGGGGGGGAGAGAAAAGAAGCCGGGGGGGGGGGGAGAGAGAAAAGAAGCCGGGGGGGGGGAAGAAAAGAAGCCGGGGGGGAGAAAAGAAGCCGGGGGGGGGGGGGGGGGGGGGAGGAAAGAGAGAAAAGAAGCCGGGGGGGGGGGGGGGAGGGGGAGAAAAGAAGCCGGGGGGGGGGGGGGGGGGGGGGAGGAAAGAGAGAAAAGAAGCCGGGGGGGGGGGGGGGGGGGAGAGAGAGAAAGATAGATTAAACTGAACAAAACCTGAGGGAAACATTCACTTTACTGGTGGTCAGCAAGGAAAGGATCAAAAGGCAGACAGACACTTGGACAAACCTCTCGATATTTCAAGTGTCCCCCAGTATTTCACCACGTATAAACTACTTGTTGAGGCATATTACTGCATGAATCGTGGCAGACAATTTGTGCTCAGCAGGCTCCCATAAACAGCCATGTAACAGCAGCCAGATCATTGAATCCCTACTGTCTGGAAGCAGGCCATTCAACCCATCAAGCCACACTGACCTGCCAAACACCATCCCACCACTGACACCCTGGAACCTATTTCCCAAGGCTAATCCACCTAGACTGCATATCCTGGACACTACAAAGCAATTAGCTATGGCCAATCCACCTGACCTGCACATCTTTGGACTGTGGCAGCAAACCATAGCAAGCAGAAGAAATTCATGCAGACACTGGGAGAACTTACAAACTCCACAGTCGCCCAAGGGTAAAATCAAGCCCGGATCCCTGGCGTTGTGACGGCAGCAGTGCTAACCACTGAGCGATCGTGCTGCTCTAAGCCTGATAACCAGATCTTTATTCCCCAGTCCTATGTTATGTTGGAAAAAAGGATAAATATTGGACAGGACATTGGGGTGAACTCCCCTGTCCTTCAAAACCTGGATAAAATTACACAGTCAGATTCAGCTGGAGTACTGCACCCAATACTGGGCACCACTTTCAGCAGGAATGTGAAGGCATCAGATGAGAATGGCTCCAAGGATGAGGAACTTCAGTTACATTGGCAAGACAGGAGAAGTTCAGACTGCTGTCCTTGGAGAAGGAGATGTCAAGACTAAATCTGAAAGGTTTTCAAAAATCAAGGGCCATCTGGACAAAACAGCCATGATTTATTACCCAGTCCTAAGCTCCCGAGAAAGCGCCAGTGAGCCTTCTTCTTGAACCGCTGCAGTCCGTGTGCTGTAGGGGCACCCACACGGAGCCATTAGGGAGGGAGTTCCAGGATTTTGACCCAGCGACACAGAAGGAACAGCCCATATATTTCAGAGTTGGGTTGGTGAGTTGTTTGGAGGGGGGCTTGCAGGGGATGATGTTCGTACGTATCTGCAGCCTTTGTCCTTCTAGATGGAAGTGGGTCGTGGGTTTGGAAGGTGCTAAGGAGCCTTGGTCTGTTGCTGCAGTGCATCTTGTAGACAGTACTCACTGCTACTACCGAGCATCGGTGGAGGGGGGAGATGTGGTGCCAATCAAGTGGGCTGTTGTTGGAGCTGCCTCCATCTGGGGCAAGTGGGGATTATCCTATCGCACTCCTGACTGGTGTTTACTCGATGGTGGGACAGGCTTTGGGGAGCCAGGAGGGGAGTTACTCACTGCAGGATTCCCAGCCTCCGATTTGCTCTTGTAACTGCAATGTTTGTATGAAGAGTTCAGTTCATTTTCTGGTCAAATGGAAGACCCCAGGATTTTGACATCTGGAATTCAGCGATAGTCATGCCATTGACTATCAAGGGGTGATAGTTCAATTCTCTTGCTGGATGGTCACTGCCTGACACTTGGGGCAGCTAGAAAAATTCATTTTACATTCCAGTCCAAACCTGAACGACAAGGTGAATCGCTCACGCGGACAGTCAGCGCTAGACACAAACAGACCAAATAGCCGTCTCCTGTGCTGTACTGAACTGAATCATTCCATGATCCCTTCGATGTGTCAGCCTCCATTCTGTGCTCAGGTTACTGCAATGGGATTTAACAGCACAAGCTTTTGACTCAAGATTAACTACTCACTGAGCCATCTTGCAGGGCGAGAAACCAGATAGAAAGCCTTCACTCCTAAAATGACAGTGGAAACCAGGAATTCCCAATCTGCAAAGTCAAGGCTGAGGGAATGGTGGGGTCACTTAAATTTTCATTACTCAACAGCGTGAAGGATAACCAAACCAAAAATGACTAGATGAAGTTATAACAAATCAGCCACGATTTCTTCAAATGGTCAAAAAGCTAAGAGGTTCCCCACTTGCAAATTGCTAACATCTCGTAGACAGAAAGCAAATAACACTTCAAGTACAGACAACTCTTCAGAGTCATCTTGAGTCAAAACATCAGTTTTCTTTCTCTCCATTGATGCTAGCTGACCCACTGTCACAGCCAGCAATGGTTTGTTTTCAGTGCATATTTCAGCATCTACTGTCATTTGCTTTAACATCTCATTTCTGGGTTGAGAGTTTTTATCTTCTGTAAACTTATGGTAAAAAGAGAGAAATGTTCTTACCCAAAGTGGGACTGGTGAGGGCCATGGTACCATAGTAGGAAAAGGGCCCTGTCTCAAACTTCATATCTTCTTTGCCAGCCTCTGCCTCCACTTTACCCTGAGGTATAACAACATTTACTTCAAAAGGACATAGACCAGAAGCCACAGACTTAAGCAGTGCACCATTAGAAACACCGCATGCAGTAATCTTGACACCTTTCTCAGAGCTCTTACTCTCCCTGCGCCTCCCTTGCCACCCCCTACTTCCCTAATCAGCATTGACAGACTTCCTGATATGAAGTTCCCTTCCTTAGTCAATTCTAGGAAGGTCAGAATACCATCATTAGAGAAGGGTTCAATCCTGGCCATGATACCCAAAATCAATCAGGATCTTTGCCTGACATAACCCAGGAAAAGTGCAATTAACACAATTCCCATCAGGTGCAGCACGGACAGGAAATGAGCCCAGGACCAGACACAGTGCTCTACCAATGGACAAGTCTTTTCCTGACTATCTTTGTCAGTATATTCTAAGGTGGACTGTGCAAGGAAACTGAGCGGGTTAATGCTGGGCCGTAGTATTGCAGAGGACAGTGTGCCAGAAATGGGAAAAGGGCAGTTTAAAAAGGACAAATTAAGCATTTCAGCAACTCCATCTGTATTGAGGCATGAAAAATAACATCCCATGCTACTTGACAGCAACACAGCGGACAAAAATCTGACACTGAGCCAAGCTAGCAGAGCTGAGGTCAGATGACTAAATAGTTGGTCACAGAATTAAGCTGAAAGGACCATTTTAAAGAAGGAAAGAACAATTGAGAGGTTTAAAGAGCTCACATTGGAGTGATTAAAAATCAGGGAAGATCAACTGGGGGGCAGGGTTACACCACAGATACCATGAAGGTTTGTGGGGCCAGAGATAGGGAAGGCGGCAGGATAGGCTGGAGCTATTTTCCCTGGAGCAGAGGCTGTAGGGTGACAAGTTAAGACAGGCATAGATGGGGTGATTAGTCAGTCAATGTCTTTCTTCCCAGGGTGGGGGAGCCCAAAACTAGAGGGCATAGCTTTAATGGTGAGAGGGGAATGATTTTAACGTTATCTGAAGGGGCAACATTTTCACACAGAGAGTGGTGCATGTATGGAATGGGCTGCCAGAGGCAGTGGTGGAAGTGGGTTCAATTACAACAACATTTAAGAGGAATCTGGATGGGTACATCATTAGGAAGGATTGAGGGGGTAGGGGTCAAATGGGACTCAGTCAGATTGGGCTGACTGGTCAGTGTGGACGAGGTGGGACTGAAGGGTCTGTTCCGGTGCTGAGAGAATTGTAAGCAGGATGACGACACTGGCCACTGCAGGTCAGTGAGCAAAGAGGGTGATGGGTTAGGGGGCGGGGCGCTGGTCTGGAGTGCATTGGAAACGTCACATCGGGAGGTAGCAAAACTACATGCAAGGCTTTCGGCAGATGACAAGCCAAGGCAGGCCGGAACAGGGCAAGCTAGAAGCAGCTGACAGAGCTGAAAGGGCTAGCAGGTTAACACAGGATCAAATGACATGCAGAGATCACAAGCAGTCCGATGCCGTCTCAGACACTGACTGTGACAGTCAATGGCACAGGAACAGAGTTGGAGTGAAGACCAAATGTTACACAAGCCATGGTGGCTTCAGTTTAATCTTTCCCACCCCAGGCACAGATCTAGTGGTGCAGCATCTGTCTGCAGCTCAGTTTCAGATTGCAAACCAAGAAGGAGTTTTCACGTGAGATGGCAAAGTGAACCAAGGTGGAGAAGCCGCTTACCTGTAAAATGAGGACAAAGTAATCGACTGCCTTGCCACGCACGTACAGATAGTGGTCAGCAGCCAGTTTGTTGCTCTCGTCAAACTTGATCTCATTGATGACGTCGGGATGTTTGAGGAGTCGCAGCAGAATCTTCTCAGAGATGTGGGCAGGGGCAAAGAGACTGACCTCTGCAAAGGAGAGTGGGAATGGTCAAACAAGCATCTCAGAAAACCACAACACTGTGCTCACTGTTTAACTTGCAAGTCCTATCCACCCCACCACCCCGGTGCTCACTGACCTACACTGATTCCCAGTTAAGAAACAATTTGAAGTTCTCCACTCATTGACAAGCTCCAGATCACAGCAAACAACACTTGTGCAAAACCTCGTTTTATGTATTCTGCCTCACTCTCCAATAGCCCCACCTCCTCAATCCTCACGTCACCCACCTCCTCACTCAAGTCTATGTTGCAATAGCTCCTAAGGGTTAGTTTGAGAAATGACAGGATTGCTTCAGCTTTTGTGTGGTGTGATTGGGCTCAACCACATCTCCTACAGCCCGTGCTCATAGTGGGGGCAATCACAGGGTTCCCATGGCACCCTCACCCTCAAAGGGTCAAAGCACGTGGATCATCTGCGCCCAAAGGAATGGTGGCCAGTGAGGGACATGGAGCCAGAGGTCTCAATGACAGACCCTCATGCCAAGCTAACCAGCCTGCTGTCTCAAACCAAATGCAAAACAAAAAGGGGAGGAAATTCAGAAAAAAATGGCTGATCTATGTATTTTGCCCAAATCGTTGCCAAGTCATTGGAATAACAAACAGGTTCCTGTTCCAGCAACCGCACCGTGTTTTTCCCACAGTCCGAGACAGACAAGATGGGTAATTGCCTGGATCCCTGTAATTATGTCATGACTTGCGGGTGACTGTGTTCTCTGAGCTCATCTGTCTACACAGCTCAGTGAACACAAAGTGCTTTTACAATCTTAATATTTGAAACTCACTCAATCGTGACCAAACATACACGTGGTGACAAGGTTCAATCACCCCTGCACTTACTGAACTATATTGCCTGTTAGTCCAACAATCCCTCAGAAGTTAAAATTCTCACGGGGTTCAAATCCCTCCCGTAGTGTCACCCCACCCAAAACCTCCATCAGCCAGACAATCCTGCAAGATATCTACAACTCTGTCCACTTAAACATCCCTGGTTTTAAACTGGCACATTATTGGCAGGCCGGCTTTCAGCAGCTTGGGCCCCTAATTCCCTCCCTTAACCTCCGTCAAGAATCTTAAAATGTCTATCTTGAAGACGTATTACATGGTTCAGTCTCAAATCTTGTTTAATCAACCACGATGGTCGTGCCTTGGTGCATTTCACCACGGTAAAAAAAGAGGAGAGGTTTATTTTAAGTTCTGCGGATACTATGGGGGCACATCCAGAGGCAGTCCCTTATTGAGAGACACACACCATCACGGTCTCAGCCAAATGATCAAATCTCACTTCAAATACCTCATTCCAGTTTTCTAATTATAACTTTAGATGGAATTATCAGAATGCTGAGGCCCTGTGTATCCATGGCATCTCAGTAAAGTTAATTCCATTCCTCTGGTCAATTATTTTTGATCCTCAAGCACAATTGCATTCCCACTTCATAAAAAACATCAAAATTTACTCCCATCATGCTTTCAGTCAGAGGCCAACAAATGTGTAAAGCAGCTTTTCAGCTCCTCCTCCTGTGCTTTTACACAGCAGGCTCGCAGCCCCTGGACAGGCTGGAGGTTCAAAATACAGACCAGGGACGAGCGAGTGTGTACTCCACCTTTCAGGTCCTGAAGCCGAGGAGCAGCAAACTGCCGCAGGGGTCCGAAAGCAGCCACTTACCTGTCGACAGGAAGCGGTGGGCAGCCAGCAGCAGCTGCGGGGACACCTTGACTTTCACCTCATGGACAGTGGGTTTGAAAACAGAGAAGTCCCGTTTCTTGCTGTTGTGGACAACCTTCTGCTTGGATCGATTGTCGGCTGGAAAAGGTAAAAGGCGACAGGAGGGCAGCTTATAAGCTGGATCAAAAATCAACAACCCCCACAAAAGATTCTCCTCACCCCTCAACTCAATCCCACTGCCAATACAAAAAAGCTCTGGTTCAGACACATGGAGCAACACACTCCCATCTGGCCAGCCACTCCTATGAGAACGGATATTTTGGTCTTGGAAAAAGCAGACTGCAGGTTCACCAGGATGCTAACAGGACTGGATTCAGACAACTGGCTGTCTTCCCTGTGGTAATAAAAGATTAAGAGGTGATCTAATTGTTGTGGTTAAGATAAAGAAAGGGTTTCCTAAGGTAAACAGAAATCATTTCTTCTAGTGTGGGGCATTCGAGAAAACGGAAATCAAAACGTTTACAGAGGGTAGTGGAAATTGGAGCTCGCCACACTCCCACAAAGTTGTCAATGCTGAGAGTCATTGAGATTGACACATGGTTTGACACTGCTATCATGGGCAGAGAACCATGGTAGTTCAGAGTTAAGACACAGATCAGTCTGGTTGACCAACAGAACTGGCTTGAAGGGAGAAACAGCTTCTGCTTGCCCCATGTTCTAATCTTCACATGCACAAAATCAACTCACTGAATATGTCCGATTCGTCAAGAATTTCTGATTTGATGATTTCTTCAATAACATCTTCCAGGGTGACCAGGCCCAGCACCTCGTAGAAAGGATCTCCCTCACCTTCACTGTTCACCTTCTGTACAATTGCCAGGTGTGATTTACCTATTAGCAGTGGAAATGAGAGAGGAATGTAAAACAAACTGCACTAACACTCAAAATTCTCACTGCCATCGGAGCGGAGGGGAAAAAGGAACTGAAACTTCGTTTTTACCCAGTACTTGTGCAACAGAGTAAACCTTCCTCTGCACTATCCACCAACACTCCTAGGAAAGGGATAGCCCAGATGAGATTCAGTGAAGCTCCCACTATAATGTCTGTAGGCTCTATCATTACCCCAAAGTCATACAATATGGGTGCATGCCTGTACCTTCTAAAAGCTGTCTGATTAGCCCCACTTCCAAGCATTCCTCAGCACCTGACAATTTTTTAAAACACTTTTACTTTCATTGCCCCTTCAGAGAGTACACGTTAGATCATAACTTGAGATAAATATGATCACCAGCTCAATTTCTGCCCCTGACCCAGATTGCTAACTATCTTCCTAGCAGAAACAATTTCTCTCTATTTGCTCCAAACTCCCTAAAGGCTTGGAGCAACTCCACTAAATCTAATTCCTCACTTCATTCCTGGGGAAAAAAGCTCAGTTTGTGCAGCCACTAATCTGTCAGCTTTATGGTCAACATAAGCCCAATCTACTCCTGGCTATGACACGATTGCTATTCTTTAATGATTACGGTCTCATGTTTACCCACGAGGATGGCTTCACTCTCACAGAACTCTTAAAAAGGCTGAATTACATACTGCCAGATTAACCCACACTGATTCATAATAAGAGGACAAGAGCTGCCACGGGGAGCAGGGGCGGTCAGTTTAATGAATGATCTCATAGACCGGTACGATGTGCAAGCTAAAAAAAAAGTAGTTTGTAACTTCGTTGCAAGGCAGTTTGATACAGAACCTCACTAATTCACCTAATTCCCCACTTAAATCACAGTGTTTGCTGACATCAAAAGACCAGATGCTCTACTGTGCAGGAAAACAGGGTCCCTCATGACAGGGTCTCTGCTACATTTCCTGATCAGCTCATTCCTACATCTCCTCCTATCTCATACACACACACCCCCACCCCAATACAGTACAATTAGTGACTGCCACTCAGCCCATCAGCTGGAACCCAACAGCAGGCATCAAGCAGAGGAGCTCCACGTTCCCCATTTTTCGTCACTCATCATTTGACTGGCAGAAGTTGTGCCCAGTAGATCGGACAACAGTGAGAACCTCCAATCACCAAGTGCTCAGATCCCTCTACAGCCAGTTTCAAAACTGGCCGATTCTGCGCTCAAGCAATCCCAATTATAACCACCTCACCGAGGATTTTTTGTCCAACTGCCAGATCCCAAACACTGGAATTCCCTTCCGATACTTCTGTCTTCTCCTCCTCCATCAAGACACTCCTTAAAACTTAGCTTTCTGCCAAAATGTTTCCGTACCTCCATTTGTGGTTTCAGCAAGGGGAGCGCCATGGAACTACTTGTTTCTCCAAAACATTAAAATCCACTACTCAAGAGATGTGAAACCTCTCACCCTTCTGATTCTGGTCTACACAAAGCTGCAGTCCAACTCCCCAGAACTAAACGATTAGAGTTCTCCCCAACACAAATGACAGTTCATTCACATGGCCCTCCCAGTGACACAACCAGGGGCCAAAGATTCTCCACATAAAACGCCTTCAAGTGCTGAACAATTACATCGCCAATAACTCGAAATAACGTCCAAACAAGCCAACCAATGCCAATGGGGCAAAGCAGCAATCCGCATTCCGTGTCACGGTACACCTTGGAATGTTTAAATACCTGAGCCACAGCTTAACAGCACAGAGAAAAAGCCTTGTTGTGGTTATATGTCGATCGAGTTGACCAACTGTCGAGGCTCACCCCTCAGCCTTGAAACACCAGACCCACAAAAGCCACATTCTACCCCCCCAACTCTTGCAGAAACTGGACTCCAGTCCCAGGGAATAGGGCAGTGCTCTTCTGAAGCTTGCATATGCGTGCTTATTCAGGCATAGTGCCAAGACTCTCACTAATATATAGCTGGATTGTATCAAAGACTCAGATCCTAAGTACCAATTAGCACAATCCTGTGCTGATCTATACCTCACTGTTGTCTGCAAACCTGTCCAACGATTGCAAACGAACAGTTTGGTTCCCCCACTGTCTCATGTTGGGGGCCTATTTTTCCTCATGGGAAGCATGTCTGAAGGGAGCAATCTTCTCGAATCATCTCCACCCTGTATTATTCACAACACATGCTGAGAAAGTTATTTATTTTAAAACCCTTCTCTCCCACTGGGCAGTCGCTCATTCAGATCACAGACAACCATTCACCTCAGGCATCCAAATCCAGCCTTCTCTAGAAGTGTCTGATAGGGACCGTGTGTAGAGAAATCTCTTTGCAATTTGAAGTGCACAGAATTGGCTTTACCTTCTGTTTAAAAACAGTCAAGAAAACCAAACTCAGTATCTAGCCTCATGCTGTGTCTTTCCTGGGAGTGTCTGATGAGACAGCACAGATGAATCTTTTTAGTTTCATTTTAAATAGCAGACGGCTTAACTCTTTATTGAATACCAAGTTTTACATGACCTGGAATTATGAGATGGGGACCATGTCAAAAGACCTCTCTTTTCAGCTTTAAAGGGCACCAAGTGTTACTTTCTATCACGTCTGTGCTGTACCTGTACTGGGAACGTTTAACCCAGTTCGATAACACAGAACAGACACATTTTGTATCAAGTATAGGAAACATCCTGTAACAGAATAGACCGAATTCTCCCAGTGGCAACGCGTGATTTAAGACCAAGACATACACTAGTGTGACACAGAGATACATAGTCCCATCCTCCAGCTGGTCAATTCCAGCTTCAATTATCTGAAAGCAAACCCTTTAAAGGGGTTTCCTGGTGTATGTCACAAAGCGCAAAAGCACAAGTGCTGTACAGCAGATTAGTAGCAGCTCCTAGAGATTCTTTCCTCCCTCCCTGTTCACATTCACTCTTCATATTGAAGGCTCCTCTGGTCTGCAACATCCCAAGACCAAGTATTCTTCTCCAGATCCAAATCAGAAAAATAAGATAATTCAAAACCCTCTCTGCAGGATACAGTACCAGACTGAAAAACTCAAGGGAGTGCACACTGATCATTCAAATAAAAAAGGTGGTACCAAGACCCACCTGAGACAGGAGCAAGAACAGACCAGATTGACTGGATGCCATTACACAGATACCCATGGGCACAAAAATCACCAAAATTCTCTACCACAATGACTGCACTTCCAAGGTAATTCAGTGGTTTACAGTAGATTGAGATTGTGAAAGGTCATACAAATAAACTAGCATGCTTAACTGCCTCATAAGCACTCACATACGTGACCAAGGCTGGAGTAACCAGCAGTTACAGCTCAGTGACCTTGAAGCAACAAGCCTAAAGTGCTGCTCCAAGTTTGTTAAACTTCATTTATGGCCATTACATAATGCACGAGGGAGGAAAATAAATCCACACAAACCCAAACCACCTTAACATGCATGCTGCACGACCTTCAAAATGTGGCAAAGAAACAGATTTGATCAAGCGCCCCGAAAGGGAAAGGCACCAGGACATTTAGGGAGTGAATTCCAGAATGCCCCTTCATTCCGAGTCATGGTTGTCAACGGTGCAGCAATGAAAAGCAGAAGAGACTAGAGTTAAAGGAACATAAAGACTGTAAAGGGTGGCAGAAGGTATAGGATTAAGTGCTGACATCAAGACGGGATTTGAAATCAGGGACAAGACTGAAAAGAAGGGAAAAAAGGGACATTCACGAGCACCCAGAGACATGAGTCATGAAGGGCAAGTGACACCCAAGTACATTACTGAGAAAGTAAACAATCTAAATCCGTCCCTTACTCAGACACCAGTGCAACAAATGAATTGCAATTTGAGATGCAGCCAGAGTACGGCTAAGACATGGCCCAAATTTGAGCAGGAGTGTTTCAACAAGGAGATAGGGCAAAAACAAACAAAACAGTCTGACCCCTCGAGGGGCACAGGGCAACAGAAGACATTAGGACGTCTATTAACACTCGACCGCACTATTGGTTATACAAAAGCAACTCTGCAGGTGCCGACCAGCCAGGCAAGACACAGTAGCCTAAATTTTGTCCCACAAAACCATGGAATCTGCACTTTTGCACATCCTAACCTACAATACAGCCACCATTAGGAAAGCTCTGCTGTTTGCACCCTCACTCTCTGCACTTTGAGAATGCCCAGAGGTGGTGAAATGCAATGCCTTCTATCGTACCTCGCTAAGCAAGCTTCCAGCTTGAAGCATCAACACACTTTCATGACTAACTCAAAAACGATGTCACAAAACTTGCTGAGATGTTAAACAGGGTTGCTCGGCATTGTGAAGTGAAAACCATGAACCCAGCATGAGATGAGAAAAGCAGGGCGTGTACGAACAAGGTATGAACACAGAGGGTTCATAAAATCTCCTCAACAATCAGAGAGGATCATTGTTCAGAGAATTGCCTGACACAGAAATACTGAGCCGAGGACTCTACAGCATTTCACCTTTTTGAACATACAATTGAGGAGGAGTCAGGCCAGTCAGCCCTTCACATTCCTCAACCACTCAAAATCAAGGCACGCACATTAGTGATCCATCTACCTCAGCTTTACATATACACTACACTCTTGCCTACAATGCTGGCAGGAAATTAGATTAAACAAACTAATGACCCTGAAGAGAAAACATTCTCACCCCCTTCTTCAATGAGACCCCTTATTGAAAAACTATGCTACCCTTTTGAGGTAGAACCTCCACCTACAACCCCCACCCCAAAAATAGGGTAACTCAATGATCTGAACACAATCCCAAGTGGAAAGGCACTGAAAGCTGTCCAAAGAGCTAACTATAGTGAGAACCCAATAACAGACAATAGATTAAATTTAATCCTCCCCATCAAGCCCAAGATCAGGTTAAATGTTCATCCTGTAAACTGCCCTTTTCTACATATCAAAAACACATTCTCGGTCACTGAAGGTCAGAGGAGCTCCAACCTGATGCGTTTGCCATTTAATCACAAACCACAGTCCTGGTGCATAACCTATGTTTGGGCTGCTGCGTGCACGGTGGTAGTGATTGAACAGAAAATGTCTTGTCTTCAGAAAGTGAAGAGGAGCAGCTTGGGAAGAAGGGTGGAGAGAACAGAAGGACCACACGTGCACCAACTGCGTGCAAACAGACCATGCACACAGTACGTATACACACACACACACACACACACACAGGACTGGGAAAAGAAACGGAGAAGGGGAAACCCGAGATATCAGACAGCATTACCGAGCTGCACATCAATTACGCAGCTTTTTTAAAAAGTCTTCAATGGTTGAAGCTCATCTTTTCCACAATCTGACACAATTGTACTGTTTTGAGTTCTGTCGCAGCTGTTCTGATAACACCTGGACCAGCAGGTTGGAAACCATCGTCTTCCCCACTTCTCTCCCAAATCTGTGGCTTATCATCCTCCTTTGTTGTTCAGTAGCTGCTGATGACTAGTTTACATCAAAGCAAAGGGAAATTTATACATGAGTACAATTGCATACCTAGATTATCACAGCCACTCTAGAATCCAGGCCACAAACATGAGCCACACCATAACTCACACACACCACTCCATCACAAACCAGAGACACTGGTAACTGTAAACAAAGCTCCCTCTAAACTGCGTGTAACCCAAGCAGCAGTACTGCAAAGACTGAAGATTAACCAGGAGTATATGCAAACAGTCGAGGGTACAGGTAAAGGAAGCATTCCAAAAGACAAACCATCCACCCGAGTGAGTCAAGCGACAGTCCAGAGTGGTGGTCAGCGGTCTCGGAACAGGTTATAGAGTGAAAGCTCAATGCAGGGACTGCCAGTGCCAGCTAAGAGTGAGACAATAAAGAGGAAATGGCAGAGGATTGTCAACCTACCGAGCTAGGAGACAGCGGCTTTTGACACGCGAGTTTATGTCAAGGTCTTGGAAAGAATACAGTGGAGTATAATCGCAGAAGTAGCAGGGACAGGATGCGGGAGATTTGAATTACCCAGGAGATGCTGGGGCTATTCTCTGGCAATTACATGAGCTGAAGGAAACTGTGACGAAAAGTGAGCAAAATTAAACTGCTTGGCAGTAAAAGAGATCCGCTCCTGAAACTTTTGGTCTTGCAGTCATCAGCGCAATAAAACTGCACACGCACAGATTGTAAAACATTGCAATCGTTAGCTGTGTGGCTTTTCTGCATTCATCCTGACGATTCCAAGGGAAACAGCTCTGGCAACGGAGTCTCTTTTCACCAAGGTTCACGTTGGCTGCAAAGGGCTTGCCAGGGTAAAGGAAGAAAAATAATTTGCTGCAGCAAATTGGTAACCAGGGATCAGAAAATAAAAATACCTTGCAGTGACTAGACAATCAACGCAGTTAGGGGGAGAATTATTTTCCCTCCCGAAAGGCCAAACCACAGTCTGAGATTTAAGGGTTAGATTATCAGCTCTCAATTCCTCCTTTAAGGACTCAAGTGCTTTACTTAACGATTACTTCCCTCCTATGCTAAACCGTTCCTTGCTACCAAAACCCTTCATACCTCTAACTAATGGTGAGTCTTTAGATCAGTGCTCTTGGGCTAACTGCCTGCACAGCCAGTTATACCTCTGCTACAGGGCACAATGCGTGCCAGCAATAAGCACAGTCAGTCTACTCCTGTCAACAAACAGGGCACCAACAGGAGGAGAAAGGAAGGGATCAAGCTCTTACGGCTGCAGCCCCAACAACCCAAAAGGGGGCTCAGCTCAGAACGCCAGCCCCATGACACTCACCCTGCTTGAACTCCTCCAGCATCGTGTCCAGCCGGGTGTCGTAGAACACAAAGTGCAATGGGTGGCTGTAGAACTTGGTGATTGTCTTGAGGGGAACACAGTCATCAGGGTCAACAAAGGCCAGGTCCTTGACGTACAGGATGTCAACGATGTTCGACTTCTCCTGCTCGTAGACAGGGATCCGGGTGTAGCCTGTCTCCATGATCTCTGACATGGTGCTGAAGTCAAGGATGGCATCACTCGATACCATAAAGCAGTCGTGGATGGGTGTCATGATATCCTCCACCGTCTTGCTGCGCAGCTCCAGGGCACCCTGGATCATGTTGAGCTCATCGGCCTCGAGGCCATTGTACGGGCCCGTCACCTTGAGCATCTCCAGGATTTTCTCACGGCTGTAGACCTTACCGATCTCCTGGCCCAGCACACAGTCCAACATCTTGCTGATGGGGTAGGAGAGAGGGAAGGTCAGCACCATGAAGAACTTGGTCAGCAGCACCGTGTGGGCACCCACCGCCAGCCCATGCCGTGAGCACAGCGCCTGGGGCACAATCTCACCCAGGATGACGATGCCCACTGTGGAAGCCACTACAGTGACCCAGCCAGTGCCCAGCAGGCCGTCCAACAGCACAGTCAGGGTGGTGTTCACCAGGACGTTGCCCAGCAGCAGGGAGCACAGCAAGTAGTTGCCCTGGCGGCGGACGGGCTCGATGCAGCGGGCGTGCCGCCTCTCGGTCTCGGTGCCGCAGTTCTGCACGATCCGCAGCTCCATGGGGTCCAGGGCCATCAGGCCCAGGTTGAGGCCAGAGAACATGCCCGAGAGCACCAGCAGCAGCGCAGTGAGGATGATCTGCAGCCAGAAGGGAAGCAGCGGCGGCGTCTCCTCGTGCACCCTCAGGCGGCTGTCGGGCTCCGAGTGCAGCAGCCAGGCCGAGCTGGCCTCGTCCCCGGGAGGGCGGCTGCACAGGCCGAACAGCCGGCTCTTCTCCTGCTTGCGGAGGGGCTGCACCCGCACGGTGAGCAGGCCCGACGTCTCCCGCCTCTCCTCCACCCCGGGCTTCACCTCCAGGTCGCGGCTGCGGGAAGGGCAGGCCCGCCTCACGCTCCAGTTCGCCGAGCCCTCCTCGGGGCCCAGCTCGGCGAAGCCCACCCTCCTCCAGGTGCCGGCGTCGATGCCCCGGCCGAAGATCCGCAGCTTGACCGTCTGGCCCTCCAGGACCCGTAGCACCTCCCCGGCCCCCTCCACCGCCGCCGACCCCTCCTCCTCCTGGAGCGGCCGCTCTACTGCCACCAGCCGCAGCCCGTAAATACCGGTCTCCAGCCCCGTTTCGTTCAACGCCTCGGCCCTGCCCCAGGCGTGCAGCAGCGTCGCCAGAGCTGTCACAGCGGCCGCTAGGCTCCAACCACAGGTCCGCCGCCCCACCAACAGCGCCATCTTGACTGAAACTGTCCCTGCCCCGCCGCCGACCCTCACCTCGAGACACTGACGGACCCGCCCCGCCACTCACCACCTTGGCCAATCCTCCACCTCCTCCCGCCCTGCTCGCCAACTCCATTGGCTATAATGCGCGTCTGTCCGGGTTCCCGCTCCACAATTGGCTGGGACTCGACACTATTTCCTTTCGATTGGTCACGCAGCCACGCCCGACCTTTCAACGCCTCTGCGAATCGTGAGCCGTCTCCCGCCCGTAACCTACGTCCATTGGCCAGTATGCACATCAATCGATGGTTGCATGTTCCCATTGGTTGCTCGTTAACGGAACATCGCATTCGTATTGGTCATCTCTGTCACACGGCTTCGCCTCTCGACCGCCTCCCTCAATGCCTCACCAATCTAAACGTCGTCCAGCCCTGTAGTCCGTATGTTGTTGGCTGGGCCACCATAACTTCCTGCTTTTCCATTGGATAGACCACCAGTCACTCAGTCACGCCTTTCCGTCCTATTGGCTATGTGGACGCCAATCATTATATCCCTGTGTTCCGTTGAGCACCTTGCCACGCCCCGTCCTTACGCCCGGAATCTATTGGCTCGAATGGTATCAATCAAACGATAAAGGGGCGGAAACAAATTGCAGCAAAAACTTAACGAGACGTGAGCTCAGAACTCAAGAGAGTTCAGAACCACAGGGAGAAGTGGACAGAGACCATCAAAGAAAGCCCTGCCCAAATGGTTAAATATTTACACTCCCAGCCACCATTTGTTCTCCATTCCTAATTGACCTTGATTAGCCTGGGTCTCATGGTCATTTCAGAGAACAATTAAGAGTCAACCACATTAGTGTGCGTTTGAAGATACATGTAGACCAGACCAATACAATACAGAAGATTTCTTTGCTAGAAAGACCTTAATGAACCTATTTCTGAAGAAGGGTCTCGACCCGGAAAGTCACCTTTCCTGCTCCTGTGACGCTGATTGCCCTGTTGTGTTCATCCAGCTCTGCACCTTATTATCCCTTAATGAACCAGATAGGTTTTTTAAACCATTAGTTCCACCAGCATAGTGAAACTACTTTTCAATTACAGATTTTACTCATAGAATTTGTCACCGCCCACCACCCCCCTCCCAACCATCAGACTGGGTATCACGATTAGAGTCCATGGATACTACAACGTGTCACTCCATGCAGCCAAAAATCTTTCTCGATTTAGAAAAATGCATGGCCCTTGCTGGTGACTACTTCGGATGCTACTGCACTACTCTGATGTGACTCACCATTGGCGAGCTCTGACCTAATTCTGCTCTACCAACGCCAAAGGTAAACCAGTCCTTCCCACCCCGGCATGCAAATTCAAGGCGCGCTGCAGAGGTGTGTCAATACTCGGGGAGAAAGAATTCCACCTCAACAGATTTGTAGAACTGGTTAGATTGGTTTGTAGCTCTCCACTTATATTTACAGTCATAGAGTCAGACAGAATGGAAAAAGATCTTTTGGTCCAATTAGTCCATGCCAACCATATTCCCAAACTAAACTAGATCCAATTGTCTGCATTTGGCCCCTAACTCTTCAAACCTTTCTTACTTATGTAAAAACCACAAGAATTGCGGAGGCCACAAATCAGAAATAAAAACAGAAGTTACCGGAAAGGCTCAGCCCGTCCAGCAGCATCTGTGAGGAGAAATCAGAGCCAACGTTCGGGCGTGGTGAACCTTCCTCAGGAGTGGTGTAGCCAGAAAAATGTCGGTTTATATGCAGCAGATAGGGTGGGGGGAGGGAGTCAGGAGTAAACTAGGTGGTGGGGATAGAGCCCATAGAGAGAGATATGAACAGTTGGACATACAAAAGAGTGAATAACAATCTGGCTGGGAGAGTGATAAGCTGTTAACGGAGAATGAAAACAATAAATGCAGGAGATCACGGTGGGTCAGACATCCATGGAGAGAGGGCAAGGTAATGTTTCAAGTCTGGATGACTCTTCAGAGCTGAAGTTAAGTGTGGAGGAGACATCATTTAGATAATAGTTTGGCCAGCAGTGGGTATAGGATGCTGGTGGAGAAAAGATGTTGGTTCAGATTAAGTGATCGGAATCTGAGAATGGCAGAACAATGGTGTGTCTACTGCCAGACGAGAAGGCAGAAACTTGGACGGAGGGAGGGGTGGATAACAACCTAAAAGAAAGGGTTCCCAATTTATAACACAGTGTGGAGCTGGGGGAACACAGGCAGCATCAGAGGAGCAGGAAACTTGGAGTTTCAGGTTGGGACCATTCTTCAGAAATGGGGGAGGGGAAAGGGGGCTCCAAAATAAATAGAGAGAGGAGGGGTGGGGCTGGGGAAGATAGGTGGGATGGTGATAGGTGAGCACAAGTATGCAATGGTGGGGATTGCTCAGTTATGTGGGAGGAGCGGATTGGTGGGAGAGAAGATGGATGGGTCAAGGAGGCAGGGATGAGAGGGAGGGTTGGTCCTGGGATGAGGCTGGGGGTGGGGAGATTTTGAAACCGGTAAAGTCCACATTGAGATCATTGGCTGTCAGCTCCCAAGGTGGAATATGAGGTGCTGTTTCTCCAGTTTCTGGGTGGCATCGATGTGACACTGGAGGAGGCCCAGGATAGACATGTCATCCAGGGAGTTGAGAGGGGAGTTGAAATGTTTTATGACTGGAAGGTGTTGTTTGTTGCGAACAGAGCGCAGGTGCTCTACAGAGTGTTCTCCGAGCCTCTGCTTGGTCTCACCCATGTAGAGGAGGCCTCCTCTCACCCACCTTCCTGCAAGAATGTGATTCCCTACTCCCAGTTCCTCTGCCTCCACCGCATCTGCTCCCAAGATAGGATATTCCACTCCCAAACATCCCAGATTCTTCTTATTCCAAAGACTGCGACATCCCCTCCTTCAGTGGTCAAAAATGCTCTCAACTGCATCTCTTGCATTTCCTGCACCTCTGCCCTCACATCCCCTCCCCACAACAAAAACAAAGACAGAATCCCCCTTGTCCTCACATACCATCCCAGTAATCCCTGGATTCAACGTATCATTCTCCACCACTTCCTCCACCTGCAACCTAACCCCACAACCAAGGATATATTTCCCTCCCCACCCCTATCTGCCTTCCATAGGAACCAGTTTCTCCACGACTCCCTCGTCCGCTCCACACTCTCCACTAGCCCCACCACCCCCGACACCTTTCCCTGCAACTGCAGGAATGCTACACCTACCCCGACATCTCCCCCCTCACCTCCTTCCAAGGACCCAAAGAAACTTTCCACATCAGACAGATGTTTACCTGCACGTCTGCTAATGAGGTCTATTGCATCCGCTGCTTCTGATGTGGCTTCCTCTACATTGTTGAGACCAAGCGGAGGCTCGGAGACTTTGTTGTAGAGCTCCTGTGCTGAGTTTGCGACAAACGACAACACCTTCCAATCGTGAACCATTTCAACACCCCCTCCCACTCCCTGGACCCCCGGGCCGCCTCCAGTGTCGCAACGACGCCACCCGGAAACTGGAGGAGCAACACCACATGTTCCACCTTGGGAGCCTACAACCCAAAGGTCTCATTGTGGACTTTACTGGCTTCAAAATCTCCCCACCTCTGGCCTCATCCCAGGACCAACCCTCCCTCTCATCCCCACCTCCCTGACCCATCCATCTTCTCTCCGACCAATCTGCCCCTCCCACCTCACTGATCAATCCCCACCACTGCATACCTGCACTCACCTATCACCATCCCACCTACCTTCCCCAGCCCCCATCCCTTCTCTTTCTATTTATTTCAGAGCCCCTTCCCCCTCCCCATTTCTGAAGAACAGTTCCGACTCAAAACATCAGCTTTCCTGCTCCTCCAATGCTGCCTGACCTGCTGTGTGTTCCTCCAGTTCCACAATGTGTGATCTGTGATTCCGGCATCGGCAGTTCTTACCATCTCTGAGTTCCCAATTTATAGGTGTTGAACTCAATATTGAGTCCAGAAGGCTGTAAAGTACCTAATCTGACGATAAGATAACACAGTATGGAGCTGGAGGATCACAGCAGGCCAGGCAGCATCAGAGGAGCAGTAAAGTTGATGTTTTGGGTCAGGACCCTCCTTCTGATGTTGTTCCTCCAATTTGCACCATGAATCACTGGAACATTGCAGCATGCCGAAGACAGACATGTGGGCACGCAAGCAGGACACTGTGTTAAATGACCACCTGCAAGAAGGTCACAGTCCTGGTTACGCACAGACCAGAGGTATTACGCAAAACTGTCACCCAGTCCGCGTTTGGTTTCTCCAATGTAGAGTAGGCCACGTTGGGTGCAGCGAATACAATACACAAAACTGTTAATGACCAACAATAGGTAGTGTGTAATGGCAGACGATGTGATATCAAGGCCATAACGGCTATTCGCTGTCCTAACCAGATTGTTATACATTTCTTTATCTGTCCAACTGTTCTTCTTTGTCTTTGGGCTCTATCCCCACCTAATATTTACTCCTCACTCCCTCCCCCCACCCTATCTTCTGCATATAAACCAGCATTTTCCTAGTTACGTCAGGTCTGAGGAAAGGTCACCGGACCCAAAGCATTAACTCTGATTTCTCTTCACAGATGCTGCCAGACCTGCTCAGCTTTTCGAGCAACTTCTGCTTTTCTTTCCTATTCAACCACTTATCCAAATGTCTGTCAAATGTTGCAAGTGTATCCACCTCCACTATATCCTCTGGCAGTTCATTCCACACTCTCTGAACCACTCTCTTTTAAACCCTTATGTCCCTTTCAAAGCTTTCTCCTCTCACCTTAAAAACATGGCCCCTAATTTTGAACTCCTCCATCCTAGGGAAAAGATCTTTGCTATTCACCTTATCTATGCCGCTTATGATTTTATAAACTTTTATGGGGTCAAACTGCTACAATCTCAACCTCCTAGGCTTCAATAAAAAGATGTGCAGCCTACCCCAGCCTATTTTTATAAGTCACACCCTCCATTACCTGGAAACATCCTCATAAATCTTTTCTGAACCCTCTCCAATTTAATAATATCCTTCCTTTAGTATGGTGACCAGGACTGCACTCAGTACTCCACAATGTCCTCACCAATGTCCTGTACATGATTTCCCAATTCCCACACTGAAAGCAATGAAGGCAAGTGTGCTAAACCCCTTCTTAATCACCTGTCTACCTATGATGCAAATTTCAAACAATTATGCACCTGACCCCAGGTCTCTCCTTTCTACAACACTACCCAGGACTCTATCATTAATTGTATGAGTCCTGCCCTAGTTCATTTTACCAAAATGCAATACCTCACATTTATCCAAATTCAACTTCATCTGCCATTCCTCAGCCCAATAGCCCAATTGATCAAGACCTCTTTGTAATCTTAGAGAACCTTCTTCACTGTACATTGTACCATCAATTTTAGTGTCATCTGCAAACTTACCAACCATGGCTCCTAAGTCTTTCATAGAAATGACAACAAGAGTGGACACAGGACCAATCCCTGTGGAGCACCACTGATCACTGGCCTCCAGTCCAAAAACCAATCCTCCACCACCATCCTCTGTCTCCTACCATCAAGCCAATTTTGTATCCAGTTGGCAAGCTCTTCCTGAATTCCAGGTGATCTAATTTTACGAATAAGTCTACCATTGGGAACCTTGTCAAAGACTTTACCAAGGTCCATGTAAACAACATCTACTGTTCTGCCCTCATCAATCTTTTTGGTTTCGTCTTCAAAAAAATTCAATCAAGTTTGTGAGATATGATTTCTCTTGCGCAAAACTATGCTGACTATTCCTAATCAGATCTTGTTTCTGCAAATGCATATAAATCTCTCAGAATCATCTCCAACAACTTACCGACCACCAATGTCAGGCTCACAGGTCTATAGTTCCCACACTTCTCCTTACAGCCTTTCTAAAATAAAGGCACAACATTCAGTCATCCCGCCCCTCTCCCATGTTCCTTGACGATACAAATATTTCTGCCGGGGCCACACAATTTCTTCCCTAACTTTCCACTATGTCCGAGGACAAATTTAATCAGGTCTCAGAGATTTATCCACCTAAGGCCTCTAGCACTTGCTCTTCTGTAATATGAACTGTTTTTGAAATATTAATGTTTATTTCCCCAAGTCTCTAGCCTCAGTTTCTTTCTCCGTGGCAAAAGTTGACGTGAAATATTCATTTAGTATCTCTGCCATCTCCTGAAGTTCAACACACATATGGCCTCATTGATCTTTAAGGAATTGTAATCTCTCTGTAGTTGCTTTTTTGCTCTTAATTTACTTACAGAATCTCTTTGGATTATCCTTAACCTTACCTGCCAAGGCTAACCCATATTCCCTCTTTGCCTTCCTGATCTCCCTCTTACGAATGCCCTGACACTCTTTACACTCTTAAGAGATTCATTTGATCCCAATTGTCTATATCTAGTATATGATTCATTCTTATTCTTGACTAGAACCTCAACATCTTTATTCATCCATTTTAGCCTACTCTTATCAGGCTTATCCTTCACTCTTGCAGGAACATAATGCTTCTGAATTCTCAACACACTTTTGAAAGGTTCCCACTTGTCAGTCATCCCTTTACCTGCCAACATTCTAGTCCAATCAACTTTTGAGACTGCTTGCCTCATACTATTAAAATTTGCCTTACTCTAATTAAGAATTTTAACTTTTCTGGAAGATTTATCCTTTCCTGTAAATACTATAAAACTAATAGAATTATGATCACTAATCCCTTACTAAAACTTGCTCTGCCTTATTTCCCAAGAGAAGGTCAGGTTTTGCTTCTTCTCTAGTAGGCGTGTTTACATATGGATAAAGAAACTTTAGATGAACACATTTAACAAATTCCTCACAATCCAAGCCTTTAACACTACAGCAGTCCCAGTCAATGTTTGGAAAATTAAAATCCCCTACTATTACAGCAGTATTATTCTTAGATGTATCTGAGATTTCTCTACACATTTGTTCCTCAATTTCCCTGACTACTCGGGGGGCCTGTGGTACAATTCCATCAAGATGCCCTTTCTAATTTTTACCTGAATAGTTTCACTGGTCAACCTCTCAGAAATATCCTAATTACAGCAGCCGAGTTTTCCTTAATCAAATATGCCACTCCCCCTTCTCTCTTGCCTCCTTTTCTGCTCTCCTAAAGCAATTAAAACCAAGAACATTGAGCTGCTAGTGCTGCATTCCCTCAGCCAAGTCTCTGTAATAGCTATGACACCTCAGTCCCATGTTTTCATATATGCCCTGAGATCATCAGCCTTACCTGTGAGACCCCTTGCATTGAAATAAATGCAGTTTAATTCTTCGGGGTTACCTTGTTTTCGGATTTGCTCTTGTCTGCCTTTCCTCATTAACAAGGTCTTTTCTGATTCTCATTTGTCTTTCTAATTTTACTGCTACGCTGGAAGCCCGCACGCCCCCTCTGCGCCCAAAATAGAATTAGCACATCTCTCCCCCAGGATATTGGTTCCTTTCCAGTTCAGATGAAACCCGTCCCTTTTGAACAGGTCTTTTCTGCCCCAGAAGAGATCCCAATGATCTAAAAATCTGAATCCTTGCACATTGCACCATCTCTTCAGCCATCAATTTATATGCCCTATATTTTAATTCCCAGTCTCACTAGAGCATGACACTGGGAGTAAGCCAGAGATTCCTACCTTTGAGGTTCTACTCTGTAACCTTCTCCATGTGAAAAGCTAATTGAGTTCAAATTTCTGCCCAGAAATAGAATCACCCTCCTGAATGATGAGGTAGCACATCTTTGAGAAAAGAGTATGAATTCCCTAACATTTCTGCTGTTGGGTCCCAGGGCATGCCACGAAGGGGCTTTAACACTAATGACATTCTTTCTGAAATGTACTAATTTGCATATAGTATACCCCCATAAGTAGTGAGGTAAGTGACCTAATAATCTCTTATAGTTACCCAAAATTTCAAGACAAAGTTTCAAGTGCATTGAGTATAGGAGTTGGGAGAGTCATATTCTAGCTGTACAGCACATTTGTTAGGCTATTTTTGGAATGTTGCATTCAGTTCTGGTCTCCCTGCTATAGGAGGCGTATTGTGAAACTTGAAAGGGCGCAGAAAAGATTTACAAGAATGTTGGAGGGATTGAGCTACAGGGAGAGGCTGAATAGGCTGGGACTATTTTCCCTGGAGTGTTGGAGGCTGAGGGATTACCCAAAAGAGGTTTATAAAATCATGAGGGGCATGGATACTGTGAATAGTCAAGGTCTTTTTCCCAGGGTAGGGGAGTCCAAAACTAGAGGGGCATAGGTTTAAGGTGAGAGGAGAAAGATTTAAAAGGGACCTGAGGGGCTACTTTTTCACACAGAGGGTGGTGCGTGTATGGAATGAGCTGCCAGAGGGAGTGGTGGAGGCTGGTACAGGGACAATATTTAAAAAGCATCTGGATGGGGACATGAATGGGAAGGGTTTAGAGGGATATGGACCAAATGCTGGCAAATGAGAGTAGATTAATTTGAGATATTTGATTGACATGGACAAGTGGGATTGAAAGGTCTGTTTCCGTGCTGTACAACCCTATGACTCCTTTGAAACTTCACATCCCCCAGCCACGTGCCTGCCTGCAATAAGCAAATTTATATGAAAATGAAAAGCACAACAGCAAGGTTCCAACACAGCAAAGACTGCCTGTTCAGTGTCTGGAATCCAGTTAAACAACGTACAGAGATTCATGGGAATGTTCCCAAACCGAATTTGACACCAAACCATATTAAAACAGGTATCCAAAAGCTTGGTAACAATCTGCCTGGTAACACTAGTTGAAAGCATATTAGTTTTCAGTGCACACAGATGAGACCCAGCTCTACCTCCCATCACCTCTCTGAACCCACTTCCACTGTGTCTAAATTGTCAGACTGCCTATCTGACATCTAATATTGGACAAGCCGAAATTTTTCCCAAATAATTATTGGAACCAGCAAAGCTGATTGACAGCAACAGGGACCTGGGTTCAGTCCCACCTTCGGGCAACTGTCTGGTGGAGTTTGCACATTTTTCCTGTGTCTATGTGGGATTCCACTGGGTGCTCCGGTTTCCTTCTACAGTCCAATGATATGCAGGTTACTTGGTTAGGCCATGCTAAATTGTCTTAAAGGGTCCAGGAATGCGACGGCTAGATGAGTTAGACATGGGAAATGCAGGGTTACAGGGATAGGGTGGGGAGTGTGGCAGGTTTGGGTTGGGTGCTGTTTAGAGAATTGCTGTGGACTCGACAAGCCAAATGGGTCGCTTCCACGCTGTATGGATTCTATGATTCAGACGAACACACTTGAGATTTTGAAGAGATCCATTGCAGCATGGAGGCTGAACCCTGGAGGTGGCAAGAACGGCAGATGCTGGAGTCAGAGTCAATACAATGTGTAGCTGGAGGAATGCAGCAGGCCAGGCAGCATCAGAGGAGCAGGAGAGTCGACATGGGCCAAATGGGGATGATCTGAACATTGTTTGGGGTCCGTTGGAGTCCCAGGGTCCAGGCGCAAAACATCAACTCTGATGCTGTCTGGCCTGCTGCGTTCCTCCAGCTCCACACTGTATCGACTGTGAACCCTGGGGGTATTCAAATATGGCGTCCCACGCAAGGAAGAGCTCAGATTTGGGGCAGGAAAGGGTAGTTTGAGAAATGAACTGTTAATCTCACTGCAAAAAAAACCTTCAAAGGAAATTGCCACCATTCAAAATAGGCTCATAATACCCATACATAACAAAATTAGGGTCTAACTGGGCATTCATAAAAAAACTCGTGACATCTTCGAAACTCTTCAATTAGTGCCTTCCGATTCACCGACAACCAGCTATTGCTTTCTCTGTAATTCTATCTAAATATGTTTGGCCAGACAACTTTATTACAGTGCAGCTTACTGAAAACCGACAGATAGCTCCAGTTTAAATTTAGAAATGCATGTTTCACGCAAGACGTGATGTTCCTCGTGATTATTAAGTTGAGATGAATTAAAAGGAAAACTGTCCACTGATGACTAGAATTTGCCGGATCTCTCTATTTGAACCTCTCCGTCGGACTTTGTGGTGTCAAAATGGAAAGCAAAATCCGACTAAATTTGGAAACTTTAAGAAACAGGGGTCAAACTACTGATTTCGTTTCAGCCCACGATGTTTTAAGTTGTTTTTACTTTGAATGCTAGTTTCCTAAATCTTTGTCAACCATTAATTTCGTCGCTGCTTCTCGGCTAAAATTAGCAGCCGAAAGAAAAATGTATCCAAATTTTGTTCAAAACTCTGGGTCCAATTGTTGCACGCTGGTTGAGACAAAAAATAAGTTAGCATTTCCAGTCTTTTGAAGAAGTCATGTGGGAGAGGAAACGTTAACTGTGTTTTTCCCTCTGCACAGAAGCTACTCGACCTGTTGAGTTTCTCCTGCACTTCCAATTTGTTTCATTCCAAGTTTGGACCCCTGCCACGCTGGTGGAGGGACAGAAACTAAGCAAAGTCTATTTGGGAAGGTGGTAGCAGCGGGCTGTCGAGTATAGACCGAGCCCAGCCTGTGAAAAAGTATCCATTCCGACAACCAATGGGCGGCGGGGGCCCAAAGCGCAACGTTCCAAAATGGAACGCGGCCCCGGAGCCCGCGCCGTGATTGACCGCGGCAGCAGCCAATCCACGAGCGGCGGGCGCAGTCGGAGGAGGCGGGATCTCTCGCGTAGCTGTTCCGCTTGCGGTTGCAGCCCCGGCGACAATGGCGCTGCACTGGGCTCTGTGTTCTCTGCTTGTGGCTCTGCTCAGCCGGGCCCGGGCGGACGCGGGCACAGAGGAGTATCTGAAACGAGAGCACAGCTTGATGAAACCCTACCAGGGTAAGGGCTGCCTTTACTACCCTTCCTCTCGCTGCAACCATTCGAACGAATTGCATTGAATGGCATTAACAACACCGATGCCACCACCATCACCCTTCCTCGGACCCTCTTCACCCAATTTGTTACTAGCAAAGCACCTCGAACCTTTGGGGGGGCCAAGTGCAGGGATCGCAATCACCATAATCAGGGAGAATGGACCCCTGGGTCAATTACAAGGGGGCATCATTTTAAGGTAAAAAGCATGAGATTTAGAGGGGATTCGGGGGGGGAAATCACTTGAGAGTGGTGATAGTCTGGAATGCACTCCCTAGGGAGGTAGTTGAGGACAGAAACCTCACAACCTTTAAAATTTACTTGGATGAGCACTTGAAATGTTATAGCATTCAAGGTTTTGGGCCATTGCTGGAAAGTGGCATGAGTGCAGACTTAAATTAGATTTTTGTCAGTACAGACTCGATGGACTGAAGGGCTTCTTCAGTACTGTATGATTCTATGATTAAGTGCATTGGAAGTAGTTCAGGGAAGGTTTACTAGACTAATACTGGCAGAGGGCAGGGTGTCTTAGCAGACTAGGTTTGTACCTGCTGGAGATTAAAAGGTAATTTGATTGAAAGAGCTAAGATCCTGAGGGGTCTGGACAGGGTGGGTGTGGAAAGGATGTTTCCTGTTGAGGGAGAAGCTAGAACGAGGGGGTCTCTGTTTACAAATCAGATGTTATCCATTTGAAAGGTGATTCTTTTCTCTGAGGGTGGTGAATGTTTGGATCTCTCCTGAAAAGACAGAATTTGTAGAGTCCTTTGAATGTTTTCCAGGTTGAAAGAGGTTCTTTATAAGCGAAGAGTGGGTGAAAAGTTTTCGGGGGAGTTGGGAATGCAGATTTGAACATGCAATCAGATTGGCCACGATCTTATTGAATAGGGGAAAGCAGATAAAAGGCTGAATGGCCTGCATCTGCTGCCACTCCCATTTCTGTGAGTGACAGTTGTAGGATTTTGACCCAGTGTCAGCAAAGGAATGATTTCGTTCAAGAGAGCTCTTCTGCCTTCATGCTAAGTGCTGCTTGTTTCTGTCTCTCTTGTAGGTGTGGGAGCCACAGGTTCTAACACTCACTGGGACCTCCAGGGAAACACAATGGTGACCTCCCATTTTATACGACTGACACCGGATCTTCAGAGCAAACAGGGAGCGATCTGGAATCGTGTAGTAAGGGTTCATTCCTTGTTTTGAAGTATTTGTTAATTTTGGTTTAACATGTTAGCACAGGGAAATAAGTGCTTTTCACACAAGTGGCAGCATCAATGTGGTGATACAGAGTGAAGCATCCTCTACGTTTTTCGCAGAAAGTAAAGCCTCCGCCCCATTGAACACCACCAGGACAAGTACAGCAAAGTTATAGAAGAGCAAAGGCTGTATTTTGTTTGTAATCTGTGCTTCAGATGTCTTTTTTGGTCATCACAAAGTTACATTGAAAAGTGCTGTCGAGCAATGAAAATAATCATTTGAAGAACCCAGGCTTCACATCAAACACTCCCCGGACAGATACAGCAGTGATTTATACAGAGGAAACCGGCCTCTGCACTATCCCCATGAAACACTTGCAGGGCAGGTTAAGCACAGGATAGACCCGGCTAAAGGCCTTCCTGTACAATGTTCCCATCAAAACACTCCCAGGATAGGGAGAACGTGGGATTAGATACAGAGTAAAGCTGCTGCTGCTACTACTACTCTCAAACTGAAAGTAAAGATCCATTGACACTGTCCCTATCAGACACTCCCAGGATAGGTACAGCACAGGATTAGACACAGCAATTTAAGAGACAATGTGGACTTTGCCTTTTAATTGCTTTGTGCTGTAATTTACTCATGTTATAGTTTCATCTTTAATATCTTCAGAGATTACTCATGCTCCGTCTGTGTGTCTTTAGGCCTGTTTAATGCAAGACTGGGAGGTGCAGGTCCACTTCAAAATTCATGGCCAAGGGAAAAAAAATCTGAATGGTGACGGGTTTGCGATATGGTATACCAAAGATCGCATGCAACCAGGTACGGTGATCTGAAATCTCCAAGATAAGTGGGCTAGTGACACTACTCTGAATGGGGCTTATTTACTGGAACCCAATCACAGGTAGAAAAGATAACATCAGATCTTCCCCGTCTGATGCTGTAATGCAAACGTAAAATATCACAGTTGTGTAACATCTGAAATAAAAATAAAAGTGATGGAAGAACTCAGCAGATCTGGCGACATCTTGGAGAAACACAACTAATGTTTCACGCCTGTCATCTTTCATCAAAACTGGAATAATGTGATGTTAGGTGTTTCATTTATATGTAGAATCATACAGCACAGAAACAGACCCTCGGTCCAAACAACCCATGCCGAACCCACACAGATGTAATCCAAACTAAACTAGTCCCATCTGCCTGCGCCCATATCCCTTCAAACATTTTCGTACTTGTGTACTAACCCAAATATCTCATCAACATTGTAACTGTACCTGCATCCACTTCTTCATTCCAAACATGAACCGCTCATGTCGTCTTTAAATCTTCTCTCACTTTAATATAAGAAAAAAAAATTTAAAAAAGTCCCAATGTTTTGAAATTCCCCACCCTAGGGAAAAGACACTAGCCATTCACCTAATCTATATCCCACACGATCTTATACACCTCTACAAGGTCACCCTTCAACTTCCTACATTCCAGTGGGAAAAGTCCCGGCCTATCCAGCTTCTCCTTATAACTCAAACGATTTTCATACCATTTATTGTTAAGTTTGAAAGTTTGATTTTTGAATTTGTGACAGTTGGGTTTTTCTCCTTGTCCGAAGGGCTTAATGATGAACCTGTCAAGCTTTTCTGCAGCAATGATGATTTCTGTTCAAAACAACTTTTGATAGAAAAGTGGCTGACAGAACTAATGGGTTTTTGTGTATGTTCGGAAAATTTACCTCCAAGCAATTGTGCTTCAGGGTTTCCATTGGAAATATTTGGACTTGTGTTTTTTAAGCTTAAGGAAAGAGGTGGTTTTTTTTTTAAAAGTTTGGGGCAGAGCTGCAGAAGTTGGTGGATGAAGACAGATGTTTAATTCAGTTTTCCTGAGAAAGGGAGAAGGTAAAAAACAGTTTACCTTAAAACAAACAATGTAGTGGCAGTCCCATATTGCGAGAGTTTGAATAACAATCTTGGAGGTAATTTGAAGCTGAGTACACTTGAGCTCGAATGTATGACAGTTTTTTCCTGGATTTTTTTCAGATTGGGAATTGAAATCACAGTTAGATTAAACTTATCAAGGTATTAGAGGAAGGTGTTCTGGTGAGAGTACTGTGCAAGGGGGGCTGTTGAAGATTTTGTTGATGAGTGTTTTTGGGGTTAATTTAAAAGTGTTTCAAAATGTTTGTTTGTGTTATAAGCAAATATTCTGTTCTATTTTGTCTTTGTTTCTTTTGTTTCATAAATTTCTCTTTCATTGTTCAATCCAATTCCACAACATCGTGTGGTTATGTTTCAATGAGACAGACAGTCATACAGTGCAGAAACAGACCCTTCAATCCAACTTGTCCATGAAAACTAAACGTGATCAATCAGGCCAGGTTTCAGTCTGGGATCTCCGTAATAACAAGCTGGGATCATATCAACCAGTAATAATAAATAAGAGGATAAATACAAGATGTACATTTAAGTCAGTGCATATCTAGGACCTCTTCAAACTGTTTCCCTCACTCCAACTCTATTCTTCTCCATACCAACTGTTTGAGACTAAACCTTGGTGTCATATTTGACCTCCACATTGAATATCTGTGCAGTACAGGAACAGGCCTTCTGGCCCACCATGTCTGTGCCGACCTTGATGCCAATCTAAATTAACCCCATCTGCCTGTATCTCTCTATTCCCTGCCTGTTAATGCATCATTTAAGTGCCTGTTACATGTCGTTATAATATCTGCTTCTACCAGCTCCCCTGGCAGCACGTTCCAGGTGCCTATCATTGTCTATGTTTAAAAAAAAACTTGCCTCACACGTCTTTAAACTTTTCCCCTGTCACCTTAAACCTGTGCCTCCTAGTAGTTGCCATTTCCAAATACTCCTGACTATCCATACCTGTCATAATTTTACATACTTCTGTCAGGTTGCCCCTCAGCCTCCAGTAGAAACGATTCACGTTTGCCCAACCCCTCCTACAAGCTGGTACACTGCGATCCAGGCAACAACCTGGTCAGCCTCTCCTGAGCCTCCACATTCCTTCCGATAGTGTTGCAAGCAGAATTGCACATAATACTCCAAATGTGGCCCAGCTAACGTTTGAAACGGCTGCAACATTACTTGCCAAGTTTTATACTCAGTACCCCAACTAATGAAGGCAAACATGCTGTCTGGCTTCTTTACCACCTTATCCACTTGCGTTGGCACTTTCAAGGAGCTATGGACTTGCATCCCAAGACCTCTGCAGATCAGTGCTCCTCAAGGTCCTGCCATTTACTATTTACATTCCTTTTGCATTTGACCTCCCAAAATGCACACTTTTCTGTCTTAAACTCCACCTGCCGTTTCTCCACCCAACTTTCCAACTGATCGATATCCTGTATCCTTTGACAACCTGCCTGATTGTCCACAACTTCACCAACTTGCGTGTCATCTTTTCACACCCCTGCCCTGACAAAGATCACCTGTTTTTACTTGCTTAGCTTGCCCCGACTTGACCCCCATCTCAGCTCAAGAGCTGCTGGAAACCTCCTCTTTCCTTCCAGATTCGGTTATTCCGACACACTCCCACATTCTATCCTCCTTCACCTTGAGCTCATCCAGAACACTGCTGCCTGTGTCTTAGCTCGCTGCGAGTCCCATTTCGCCCTGTCAACCCCTCACGCACACACCGACCTGCTCCTGGTCAAACAAGTTCTTGATTTTTAAAACGCTCATCGTCCTTTCCAAACCCAACCAGTCCCACCCACCCATCCCAAAAATCTTCATAACCTCTTTTTCACCCCAAAAGTGGTACCTGTGCTCCTTTGTTGCTGGCCTCTTGTGTCTCCTTGGTTTGAATCGCTTCATCACTGTTGAATGGCCTTTCAATTGCCTGGGCCCCAAGCTCTGTAATTACCAAGATAGTAGGAACAGGAGATGCTGGAGAATCTGAGATAACCAGGTGCAGAGCTGGATGAACACAGCAGGCCAAGCAGCATCGGAGGAGCAGGAAGGCTGGCGTTTCGGGCCTAGACGTTTCTGAAGAAGAGTCTAGGCTCGAAACGTCAGCCTTCCTGCTCCTCTGCTGCTTGGCCTGCTGTGTTTGTCCAGCTTCACCCTTGTTATCTGTAATTACCAATACAGCTCTCTGCCTGAATCTGTCCTCTTTCAAGAAACTCCTCAAAATCAACCTTCTTGACCAGCTATGGCTTGGTCACTGATAGTGGGAACTGCAGATGCTGGAGAATCCAAGATAATAAAATGTGAGGCTGGATGAACACAGCAGGCCCAGCAGCATCTCGGGAGCACAAAAGCTGACGTTTCGGGTCTAGACCCTTCATCAGAGAGGGGGATGGGGTGAGGGTTCTGGAATAAATAGGGAGAGAGGGGGAGGCGGACCGATGGAGTGAAAAGAAGATAGGTGGAGAGGAGAGTATAGGTGGGGAGGTAGGGAGGGGATAGGTCAGTCCAGGGAAGACGGACAGGTCAAGGAGGTGGGATGAGGTTAGTAGGTAGGAGATGGAGGTGCGGCTTGGGGTGGGAGGAAGGGATGGGTGAGAGGAAGAACAGGTTAGGGAGGCAGAGACAGGTTGGACTGGTTTTGGGATGCAGTGGGTGGAGGGGAAGAGCTGGGCTGGTTTTGGGATGTGGTGGGGGAAGGGGAGATTTTGAAGCTGGTGAAGTCCACATTGATACCATTGGGCTGCAGGGTTCCCAAGAGGAATATGAGTTGCTGTTCCTGCAACCTTTGGGTGGCATCATTGTGGCACTGCAGGAGGCCCATGATGGACATGTCATCTAAAGAATGGGAGGGGGAGTGGAAATGGTTTGCGACTGGGAGGTGCAGTTGTTTATTGCAAACTGAGCGGAGGTGTTCTGCAAAGCGGTCCCCAAGCCTCCGCTTGGTTTCCCCAATGTAGAGGAAGCCACACCGGGTACAGTGGATGCAGTATACCATATTGGCAGATGTGCAGGTGAACCTCTGCTTAATGTGGAAAGTCATCTTGGGGCCTGGGATAGGGGTGAGGGAGGAGGCGTGGGGGCAAGTGTAGCATTTCCTGCGGTTGCAGGGGAAGGTGCCGGGTGTGGTGGGGTTGGAGGGCAGTGTGGAGCGAACAAGGGAGTCACGGAGAGAGTGGTCTCTCCGGAAAGCAGACAGGGGTGGGGATGGAAAAATGTCTTGGGTGGTGGGGTCGGATAGCGCCGCCTCTTGCTCCACAGAGGAGCTCGAACAGTTCATCCACTTCACCAACACCTTCCACCCCAACCTTCAGTTCACCTGGGCCATCTCCAGCACATCCCTCACCTTCCTGGATCTCTCAGTCTCCATCTCAGGCAACCAGCTTGTAACTGATGTCCATTTCAAGCCCACCGATTCCCACAGCTACCTAGAATACACCTCCTCCCACCCACCCTCCTGCAAAAATTCCATCCCCTATTCCCAATTCCTCCGCCTCCGCCGCATCTGCTCCCACGATGAGACATTCCACTACCGCACATCCCAGATGTCCAAGTTTTTCAAGGACCGCAACTTTTCCCCCCACAGTGGTCGAGAACGCCCTTGACCGCGTCTCCCGCATTTCCCGCAACACATCCCTCACACCCCGCCCCCGCCACAACCGCCCCAAGAGAATCCCCCTCGTTCTCTCACACCACCCCACCAACCCCCGGATACAACGCATCATCCTCCGACACTTCCACCATCTACAATCTGACCCCACCACCCAAGACATTTTTCCATCCCCACCCCTGTCTGCTTTCCGGAGAGACCACTCTCTCTGTGACTCCCTTGTTTGCTCCACACTGCCCTCCAACCCCACCACACCTGGCACCTTCCCCTGCAACCGCAGGAAATGCTACACTTGCCCCCACACCTCCTCCCTCACCCCTATCCCAGGCCCCAAGATGACTTTCCACATTAAGCAGAGGTTCACCTGCACATCTGCCAATGTGGTATACTGCATCCACTGTACCCGGTGTGGCTTCCTCTACATTGGGGAAACCAAGCGGAGGCTTGGAGACCGCTTTGCAGAACACCTCCGCTCGATTCGCAATAAACAACTGCACCTCCCAGTCGCAAACCATTTCCACTCCCCCTCCCATTCTTTAGATGACATGTCCATCATGGGCCTCCTGCAGTGCCACAATGATGCCAGCCGAAGGTTGCAGGAACAGCAACTCATATTCCGCCTGGGAACCCTGCAGCCCAATGGTATCAATGTGGACTTCACCAGCTTCAAAATCTCCCCTTCCCCCACCGCATCCCAAAACCAGCCCAGTTCGTCCCCTCCCGCCACTGCACCACACAATCAGCCCAGCTCTTCTCTTCCACCCACTGCATCCCAAAACCAGTCCAACCTGTCTTTGCCTCCCTAACCTGTTCTTCCTCTCACCCATCCCTTCCTCCCACCCCAAGCCGCACCTCCATCTCCTACCTACTAACTTCATCCCACCTCCTTGACCTGTCCGTCTTCCCTGGACTGATCTATCCCCTCCCTACCTCCCCACCTATACTCTCCTCTCTCCACCTATCTTCTTTTCCCTCCATCTTCGGTCCGCCTCCCCCTCTCTCCCTATTTATTCCAGTTCCCTCACCCCATCCCCCTCTCTGATGAAGAGTCTAGGCCCGAAACGTCAGCTTTTGTGCTCCTGAGATGCTGCTGGGCCTGCTGTGTTCATCCAGCCTTACATTTTATTACTATGGCTTGGTCACGTCTTGTTTCTGTGAGGATTGATGTATGTTTAATTAGGTTAAAGGTTTCATATAAATACAGTTTGTTCTTGAATGTCTCCTTGGGCAGATTTCCAAATGGTGGCTCAAAATTTGATCACTATCTAGTTGAGATGGGGAGGAATTATGATAGGGAGGGGGGACAAACGCGATGCCAGACAGGAAACCCATTTTTATAGTTTTCTGAACACTCTCTCCCCTCAGGTGCAGTGTTCGGAAGTAAGGATCTGTTCTCCGGTCTGGGAATATTCATGGATACCTACCCCAATGAGGAGAAACAGCAAGAGGTGAGCTTGTTATTACAATAGTTTGCGGCTCTTAAGTATAATGTGAACATTAGAATAGAACTCAACATCTTTTATCAGTGGTCTTTGAAAGAAGGATATATAACTACATGATCGATTTAAAATACATTTTGATTAACCTGTAAGCAAAAATCAAAGATATCAGTGGCAGCATTGTTTCTTTGGATTGCCAAGTTATGTCAGACCATAAGATACAGGCCGTTTGGCCCATAGAATTTGCTTTGCAGTTCGATCGAGGTTGGGATGTTTCTCAACCCCATTCTCCTGCCTTCTCTCCCAAACCCTTGATCCCCATACCAATCAAGAACCTACATATCTTTGTCTTAGATGCACTCAATGATTTGGCCTCCACAGCTCTCTGCAGTAATGAGTTCCATAGATTCACCATCCTCTGGCTGAAAGAATTCCTCCTCATTTCAGTTCTAAAGGGCCGTCCCTTCACCCTGAGGTTGTGCTGTTGGGTCCTAGTGGCAACATCTTCTCCATGTCTGCTCTACCCAGGCCTGTCAGTACTTTGTAAGTTTCAATCAGATTCCCCTTCATTTTTTCTAAACTCCAAGAAGTACAGATCCAGAGTCCTTAACTGTTCCTCAAATGATAAGGCCTTCATCCTGGGTTCATTCTTATAAACCTCCTCCAGTGTCAGCACATCCTCGGGGCCCATAACTTTTCTCGATATTCCAAATGCATGTTGACCAGAGCCTTTTCTTCGGACCAATTTCTTCCTAGCTGCTAAGTGAACCTGCATGTTAATCTTAAGAGATTCTTGAAGCCGGACTCCCAAGTCCACTTGTGTTTCAGATTTCTGAATCCTTCCCGTGCTTTGAAGATAGGGAACAGAGAAGTAGGCTATCAAAGTGCACAGTCTCGCACTGTGGGTTTCAGAACCTTAAAAAAAAATACATACGTGCCCATTTGCTCACTTATCTGAACAGATCCTCGCTTGCGCTCCAACATCCAGTTGTCAGAACTGTTTCCTTCACGTCCATGTGGCCACTGTCAGGAAAATGATACGTCTTTCGGCGCTGAGTAAAGAAGGTTTGCTGGGCAGAGCTAAGAGATTTGCAATATTGCAGTTTGCCGAACTTCATGTACTACCAAATGCAAGATCCATTCCTTCCAGAGGAACATCAACAGGTCTCAGCAAGGTAGCCAGAGTCTGATAGGAATACAGCTGTTTGTATCCCATCCTGTCCAATCTCTTGGCATTGCCACAAAAACACTAGTGAGCTTACTGTCAGGGTGGGAGGCACTGCAGAACCCCCTCAGTCCTTTCTATTCTCTCGCTGAAGATCCCGTTTGCCAATCTTGTGCACCACCCCCACCCCACACCGAGCCCCCATCTGACTAACCACTCAGTGGGATCTAAAGACTGATGAGAACTGGGCACAGTGCGAAAGGTGGGATTGATCAGAACTGTTTGATACCATCAGCCCTGGTCCATTTCTGGTGGACCCCTCGAGGTCAAAACAGACTGTGACAAAGTCAGAGGTGGACCTATTCTGAGAAGGTGAAAACCACGACCCCATCCACAATTCATTTCCTGGTTTCACATATTCCCTGCATCCTGATCCGTCACTGCAGATGTAATCCGCTGGAATAGCCTCACCTGGAAAGACAGCACTGAGGCTACGATAAGGGGCACTGCCTTCTCTGAGCGGTGAGAGAAGTCTATGTGTTTGTTCTGCGCTGGTCGGTATTGGCAGCAGATTGCTGTTTGCAGGAATTGCATGCCACTCGGTTGACTGCAAACAATAATGAGTTATTGAAATTGCTGTTTTATCTCATTGCTACTATTTGGGATTGTTACCGGGGATGTGCAGGCTAAGAAGAGAAGATATTCATCTTCCAATCAGGTAGTCTTGTGTTCCGATCTCCGTGCTCTTGCTTGTTTTCTTGCTTTCCTGTCTGAGTTTATCATTCTGCATTCTTTTTTATTTGAACATGTGATTCTCATACAAGGAAAATTATTAATTTACAGTGTTTAATCTTTGTGTTCTGTGATGTGTTCTGTCCTCTTCTCATCCACCATCATTGAAGGACCGGAACCATGTAGAGAGATCACAGCCTCTCTCAAAGAAATTGGCTGGAACATACAAAGTCGAAGGCTATCTTTGAGAGGGAGACTGATGGGAAGATTGTTGGGTGATGCAAGGAAGCGGGGGGTGGAATTTGAAAGCTTCCTTGTGCATCCTCTCAAACTCCGTTTTGGACCAGAGTGTTTGCCCCTGAGAGCTCGACACAGTCTGCTGCAGCCCTGGGTTCAAATGATTGCTTTTGAATAAGTGACAATAGGACCGCCATTAGATTAAGAGAATGTGTGTTAGGGCGTTCAGTTCATCTCCTTTCTGTCAGTTTGGGAAACAGTAGGCTGGCATTAGCTCCCAGGCATGTGTTTTAAGGATGTTGGTGAGCTCGGTGCTCTGCGTTCATAGACTCATCTGTTATTTTTTTGTCCCCTCTTGCCACACAGCGAATTTTCCCCTACATCTCTGCAATGGTGAACAACGGGAGCCTGTCGTACGATCACTCGCGAGATGGACGGCCCACCACCATCGGAGGGTGCACTGCCCTCGTACGCAATCTCAACCATGACACCTTTGTGGTGATCCGGTACCTCAAACGGAGGCTCACGGTGAGTGGATGCCAGAGGACCAGTCTTTCGGCTCCTGGCAAAATGTAAGGTTTCCCACCCTGACCGATCCCCTTATCGAGCTGTGGTTTCTGTCAGTGCCAACCGCGGTCATTCAAGTGGCCCCTCTTCATGTGGGTACTTGGATGGTGGCAACACCACAGAGGACATTCTGCCTTTGCCCAGTGAAGACAGACAGATATGTTGTTGAAGGTTTTGGTTTTGCTTATCAGGACACGTGCAAGAATGCCAAATTTCAAATTTAAACTGTATGAGAAAACATTGCTGATTGTTTGAGGGTTTGCCCTGGAGAATGCATGACAGAAGCATTTTCCCCTTGCTTTTTTTTTTGGTTTGAAATTGGGGAAAGGTGCAGTGCCTGGACAGGTTCCTTTTGCATGCAGAGGATGGGTCCTTGCATATGAGTACTTGTGGCTTCCAGCTCGTGTACTTGTGCGAGGTACCAACTTTGGATTGAGATTTGAACCTGAGGCTCCCACTGGCTCGTTGGACCAATATGTAGTGACTCAGTTTCTTGCAGCGTACTCTTTTTATTACTGTTTGTGTGCCTCAAGCAGACCTTTGTATCCTGCTGACCCTGGCATACAGGCTGCCCTGTTAGTATGAGGTATTTAGCCTCAGCTTTCTGGTCAATGTCAGGAGCAACTAAGACACGTTGTGAAGTAAGTTGATGAATTTTTTTTCATCGTTTGCAGGTCATGATCAACATTGAAGGCAAGAACGAGTGGAAAGATTGCATTGACATTCCTGGCGTCAAACTGCCTTTGGGTTATTACTTTGGGATCTCTTCAGCGACTGGTGATTTGACAGGTATGTTCCACTTAACCCTTTCCTGTATCTTGAGTTGCACTGGGGTAACTGGAGAAATAACTTGGCGGAGGCGGGAAACACCTTGCATTTATATAGCACCTTCAGCGATTGCAAGGTCTTCCCAAATGTTTTGGGGCCAATGAGATCACAAGGTACAGGATGTTCAGAAGCCAATTTGTGCACAGCAAGCTGCCACAATCAGCTGTGAGAATGGCCAGGCAATCTGGTTTGTTCTGTAGTGTCTGAGGGATAAGTAATGGTCCCTGGACACTGGGGAGATCTTACCTAGTTGCTTTAAAAATACCACCATGGTGACAGGGCTTCGGCTCAAGACTGCTCCCAAGAGTGCTGCAGTCCCTCTACTGCGCTGGTGTTGTCAGTCTGGAATTTGAACCAACAGTCCCTAAACGCTGGGCAGGGCTGACTCATTTTGAGGAGGTTTGGACGGTCACACTCATCAGTGAAGGATGAGAGCCCGGGGATTTTTTGGCCTTCTGAAATATTGCAGTTACCACAGCAGGTCAGAGGCTGGGAATCCTGCAACAAGTAACTCATCTCCTGACTCCCCAAAGCCTGTCCACCTTCAAGACCCAAGTCAGGAGGGCGATGGAATACCCCCCACATGCCCTGGATGGGGGCAGCTCCAACAACACTCGAGAAGCTTGACGCCATCCAGGGACAGAGCAGCTGCCCGCTCGATTGGCCCCACATCCACAAACATCCCCCACCCCACCACCGGCACTGTCGCAGCAGTGTGTACCGTCTACAAGATGCCCTGCAGCAACTCACCGCGGCTGTTCAGATAGCACCTTCTACACACTACCAGCTATAAGGACAAGATGGATACAAGGGAACACCGTCCCTCCAAGCATTCCTTTAGTGTCACTGGGTCAACATCCTGAAATTCTCTGCGAGACAGCAATGTGGGTCCACCTGCACCACATAGATTGTTGTGGTTCATGAAGGCAGCTCACCATTGCCTTGACAAGATACAGTTAGGGATGGGCAGTGAGCACCGGTTCAACCAGCGATGCCCACATCACAAGAAATAGGTGTACAATTGCTGGTTTTCTTGCTTTCTGATTGGTCATATGAGCCGAGTCAGAGTAATACAGCATGGAAACAAACCCGTCAGTCCTACTAGTCCACTCCAAACACGTTCCCAAACTAATCTAGTCCCACATGCCTGTGTTTGGCCCATATCCCTCCAAACCTTTTCTATTCATGCACCTATCCAAATGTCTTTTAAATGTTGTAACTGTACCCCCATCTACCACTTCCTCTGGCAGTTCATTCCACACACAAATCACTGTGTAAAATAAGTTGCCCCCGTGTCCTTTTTAAAACTCTCTCTTCTCACCTTAAAAATATGTTCCCTGGTTTTGAACCCACCCCCCACCCCCCAAGGAAAAGACCCTTGCGATTCGCCCTATGATTGTATGAACCCCTACAACGTCCCCCCTCAATCTCCTGTGTTCCAGAGGAAAAGGTCCCAGTGTTTCCAGCCTAGTTTTAGTTCCGTTCCTGACAACATTCTGGTAAATCTTCTCTGAACCTCCTCCAATTTAATAATATCCTTCCTGTAGCAGGGTGACCAGAATACTCGATGGGCCGATTGGCCTTACTTCCACTCCTGTGTCCTATGGTCTCAATGCTCTAGAAGAGGCCTCATCAACATCTTGAACAACCTCCACGTGACATCCTACCTTCCTATCCTCAAAGGTCTGAGCAATGAAGGCTAAATGCCGTCTGAACCACCCTGTCTACATGCGTGGCAAGCTTCAAAGAATTATGTACCTGCACCCCTAGGTCTGTTTGCTCCACAACACTGTCTGGAGCCCTACCATTAATTGTATAGGTCCTGCCCTTAAATGTTTTAACAAAATCCAATGCCTCACATTTATCCAAATTAAATTCCATCTCTGCCACTCCTCAGCCTATTGACCCAATTTTGGTGTCATGTGCAAACTTACCAACCAGGTCTCCAAATGCTGAACCAAATTGTTTATATAAATGACAGACAAAAGTGGACCCATCACTGGTCACTGTCCTCCAGTCTGAGGAACAACCGTCAACTACCACCCTCTGTCTCCTAACGTCAGGCCAACCTTGTCTCCAGCTGGCAAGCTGTCCCTGAATCCTGTGTGAACAAACCTTTCTCATTAGTCTTCCGTGATGAACCTTGTCAGAAGCTTTACTAAAGGCTGAGGATCCTCCCTCATTCAGGTGCCCTGTCAGTGGAGGGGACCAGTCTTGCTGTCTTAGAGGGAGGAGGAGAGAGGTTTAAATTCGGAAGCAGCCTGTCCCCGCGGTGGCCGGGCTTTCTGCCAAAGAAGAGCTGGCACGTCCACAACAAGGACAATGTGGAGCGGGCAGCTGGTGCAGAGCGGGAGCTCAGGGCTGATCCGAGCTGGCCGAGAGGAGGAGGAAAGAGTGTACTTTTAGAGTGAGTGCTCTGTACCTTTTATTGCTAAATGTTTTTCCCCTGTAGATAATCATGACGTTATATCGGTAAAAGTTTACCAGCTGACGGTGCAAAGAACGGCTGAGGAGACTGAATTGGATGACGTTGTGCTGGTTCCAAGTGTGGATAACCTCAAGTTTCAAGACGGTAGGGCAAATCATTCTGGCTTCCTGCCAGCACAGAAAAGACACCAGAATGTGAATGTTCAATAGTCTGGGACAGGGACAGCAAACTGTAGAATCTTGCAGTGCAGAACAAAGCCTATTGGCCCTCTGTGCCTGTGTTGGCCCTTTGGAAGAGCTGTCCAGTTAATTCTTTTGCGAGAATATCTGCCCCTTACTTCATCAAAATGAGTTGAAAGCTGAGGATTAATTCAAAGGCCTAGGATTGATGACCCAGCCATCCAGAAAAAGGCAAGTTTAATTCCACATTGCCAGTCCCTGCAACAACAACAACTTGCATTTCCATAGTACCTTTAGTAAAGCAGATTGGTTCTGAGCCACACACAATAACTGGACAGGTATTGGGACGTTTGGTTTACAGAGGAGAGATTTTTGGGATTGAGTTACCGGGGCTTTGACTCCCATTCGCGGAAAGCTCAGGTGCTGGTGATGGAACAGCGGCTGAGGAGGCGAGAGAAGATGCCCAGAATGGGAAGGAGGCAGAGGGATGGTCAAGTCCATTGAGAGGTTTGAAAGTGACGGTAAACATTGGACAAGGGATTGAGCTGTTAGTTGTATGCAAACCAACTACTGACAACCCCTCCCCGTGCAAGTCTCTTGTTTCAAAGTTGCTTTGAGTTCTGGAGGAGTAATGCTGGACCCCAAACACATACCTGTTTCTCTCTCTGCCAGAACCGCTAAATGTCCCCTGCATTCTATTTTTAAAAAAATTTTAGATCTCCAGCATTTTGGTTTTACTTGTTTCACAGTCACTTTATTTCTATCGTGGGTCTTCTTTCTCCCGTAAGCAGATGACCTGGATTACGAACCGATGAGTGGTTTAACCCTGTTCTTCATCGTTTTCTTCTCCCTCGTTGGCCTGATGGTGTTGGCTGTGATCGGCATCATCGTGTTCCAGAAGTGGCAAGAACAGAGCCGCAAGCGTTTCTACTGAGGCCCAGCTGGGGGACCGAGGTTTCGGGCCCCAGCTTCGGGGGAGAGGGGTGAGATTGAACACAGCGCAGGTTTATTTCCCTCATCTCCGGTGTCTTGGGATCATCGCCAGCTGTGATTCTTCGATCTTGTTTCCAATTGTACTGAGGACAGATTAGAAACAGTATTGGAACTAGTTTACTGCTAGCTAAGATCATGGGACTGACTTGCAATCAGTGATCAGCAAAAAAAAAATCCCCTTTAATTGCAAGAGGTTTCAGCAAGAAGAAGACCCAAGAGGTGAAAGCTTTATTGTTTCTGTTTTCATCCCTCTATCAGACACTACTGATATATCTAAAATGTCTTTCCTGTATCTGTATATATGTGTGTGTGTGTTATAACAAGTCTTCGCAATCTCACTTCCCTAACTTTCAAATAATCTTGCAGGGCTCCTCCAGACGAGACTGTGGCTGTTGCAGAGTTACAGCACATGTTTGCAAGTTGGTCACAAGTCACTTGAAAAACAAAAGTTAAATTGAGGAAGAATATCATCTTGCGAATTTTTCCCCTTTTTTTAATTTTTATAAATCACTGAGGATTTAGTCGCTATTTGTACAGAGTGTGAGTTGTTTAAAATTTCAGTTGTGATTTACACCTTTTGATTTTGGAGAAGGATAGGAAGGGGGATTTTGGGACAGTTGGTGATCTGTTTGTGTAAGAGCGCTAACAATGCCTTAGTTCATTTCCTTTTTTGAATCAGTTTGCATCAAAAGTGCGACTGTCACAGAAAAACTGTTTGCTTTTCTTTACTCTGTGAACCTTACTGTCACGGTGCAGAATGGAACTGCTGTGTTGATGGGATTTGTACACCTCGTTGGTGTCAGGCCGTAAAGGTGAGCTCACCCTTGTGAGGTTGGGGGTGTTCGGACAGTGCTGGGGCTGCATGCCTTGTAAAGTACTATCTTTAGCTAAGCCCTTGCCTTGTCGGGCAGTGGGCTGGTTGAAAATTCCGGAACTACCAAAAACTAAGCTGCTGGGACCAGTCGGGTTTTGTCAGTCTGTGTGTTTGTATGTTGGGTATTTTGTGTTTCAGTTGGGTTAGCTTGTGGTTGCATGCCCTCTTGTTCAATGGCCCTTAATCTTAATGTGAAACCATGAGGATGAGGGGCTGAGAGAGAATCAATGTGCATTTAAACTAAGTTTTTAAGTAGTTAGTTGCTGGCCGTCTGAAGAGGAGGGACGTTGCTTCTCTCTCTCTGTCTCTCGTCAGGGTTTTACTTTACCTGCACTTTTTGATCCTTTTTTGTGTGTACTGCTGTACTTATAAATGTTCTGAACAAAGTGAGGGAGCCACGTTTGAAACTGGATTGTATGACCCTTCAGGAGGTGTACGTGCCCACAAACCTGCCTGAACAAGGGCCACAGTTTGCTGCTTGACAGCATTGCTGAGGGGTGTAGTTGTGAAATGGTGTGCGTTTGAGGATGAGCGAAGGTAGAGTATTGATGGCAATACAATTCATTCACTCTCAATGGAGTGTTCCATCACTCTGCCACAGGCAGCAAAATGCATTCAGTATTTTGAAGGAGATTTGCCTTTACAATCGTTAAGTAATCCCTCCTTCTCACAACCATAATCTGTCAGTTAATGATGTTGCAGTTCACACATCCTAAAAAACAGAATCTTGCATGTTATGCAATGCATTTTGCAACCTCAAAATTACTCGAAAGGCACTGAAATGCAGTTCTTTTTAACGCAGATGTGGCAGCCTATTTGCTCTCCACCAGGTCCCAACACCAACAAAACAATAATGACCAGATAGCACTTCTTTTTTCCTGAGGTGCTGGTTGCGTGGCCCGGATCCTCCGAGAGCAGGCAGAACTGTTTGACAACAGAAAGTTTATCCCAAAGGAATGGGACTGTAAGCTCAGATTCTTCCAACACAGCTAACTTTGAGGTGCAAGTCTCCAATCTAGTCTGCCGCAGTGTGCCCAGTTTGTGTCATCTTTTGTTGTCGAATGAACTCGGTGACCTCCTTTGGGGTGGATGGGCAGAACATAAAGGCATAAATTTGTTCGCTTCAAAGTAAAAGCAAGTGAGTCAGGGGATTTGTGAGTTGCTTATAGACAGATGTGCGACAACATAGCTGGAGTTGCTACTTGTTACAGGGTGCGGAGTCGGAGGCAGGGTGGGTTTACCTTAATCCCAACTACAGTGGCTGTCCCTTGCTGAGTATTATACTTCAGTTATACAATGGTAGATAGTCTGCAGACAATGGAAACTGAGCCAACTGGTTACTGTATTGCCGTAGCAGTGTTCACGAGGTGTTGGGCAAAATACAAGCTTCTCTCTAATGTATTGACAACTTGAGTTGAGTTGATTCATATCTAGTTTGTCACTGGAATCGATGAAAATGCAAATGTCAGCATTAAAGTGTTTATAACCACTGTACTATTTTTGTTTAGTCTATGGATTTACAAGTGTTTGGATCAAACAAAGTAGCAAATATCAGCTCTGCAGCTGTCTAAACAGACAGTACAGCTCCAAGTTGAATAATATATGAACTTGATTGGGACGTACTGAGGTGACTAACTTTTTTTTTAAAAAACACCTCTTTGGAATGATCCAAACACCAGACCAATGGCAAATCTAGACAGGCAGGAATATTGATGACTACTTTTGTTGGTGAACCTGTTATCAGACCACTGTTCTCACATGCTGCTGTTTAAATATCGTGAAATAAATCCCATAAGAAATTTCTGGAAAAAAACAAAGATGCTGCTTCCCCATCTGTTTTTCATCTGTCTTTCTTGGTCACTACATGTTACTCTAAAAGATGCTGGCTAATAAAATTTATCATTTGATGAACCCAGACTTCACATCAAGCACTCCCTGGGTCGATACAGCACTGGTGAGAGTCACAAAGAAAAGTTTGAGAAATGAAAGGACTGCAGATGCTGTGAAAAAGGAACAAAAACAAAGTTGCTGGAAAAGCTTGGCAGGTCTGGCAGCATCTGTGAAGGAAAAAACAGAGGTAACATTTCGGGTCCGGTGACCCTTCCTCAGTACTGTTGTGACAAAGAAAAGTTTACACTCTTAAACTGAAAGGAAAGCTCCCTTTATGTTGTCCTAATCAAAAATTCCATGACAAGAGACAGCATAGATTTGGATACAGAATAAATTTTAACAAGATAAATCTCCCCAACATTTTCCATGAAACTCTCCGAGGACAGGGACAGTATTGTTTTAGGATACAGAGTAAAGCTTCCTCCATTCTGTCCCCATTAAACACTCCAGGACAGGGACAGTAATGGATGAGATTCAGAGTCAAGATTTCTCTACTCATTTAAATTGAAAGTAAAGCTTTCTCTGCACTGTCCTCATCAAACATTTACAGAACAATGATGGCACACTGTTAGATACTGGGTAAAGGTTTCTATTCTTAAACTGCAAATAAAGCCCTCTCCACTCTTTTATACAAAAATTAGTGTCCTCAAACACTCCCAGTACAGAGAAAGTATGGCGTTAGATGCAAAGTAAAGCCTCACCTACACTTGTAATCTGAAAGTAGGTTCTTTCTGCTCTTTTAAAATGAAACTAAATCCCCATTGAAACTCTTTCCCCCATCAAACATGCCCAGGACAGGGACAGCAGGGGGTTAGATACAGAGTAAAGCTCCCTCTACACTGTCCTCCCATCAAACACTCGCAGGACAGATATAGCACGGGGTTAGATACAGAGTAAAGCTCCCTCTACACTGTCCTCCCATCAAACACTCCCAGGGACAGCACGGGGTTAGGTACAGAGTTAAGATGCTAGACAGTCTGCCTGATTTCATTCCTTCGACTTTGTAGTGGTTTGGTACAACTGAGTGGCTTGCTAAAAAGGCACATCTTTACAGCTTAGTTACATGGTTGGCATAGACCAGCTTTTAAATTCAATTTTTTTTTGTTGTTGAGTTCAAACATCATCATCAGCTTTGGTGCCATTTGAACCCAAATCCCCAGAGCATTAATGTGGGATTCTGTGCTACTCGTCCAGTGACATTAACATCACACCACCACCTCTCGGGTAATAATTCCTGGGAGTGTCAAAACCACAAAAGCATGGTTTGAGGTTTGCACAACTGCCTTAAGATTTTGAGTTGTGCTCAATAACTTTGACATCCACCTCCCTCCCCTACTGCTGCTCACCCCTCTCATCACAGCTCTTAAGAAGACAATTAAAGGACCCCTTACCTCCTCTTTGAACATCAGACGTCTCTCAAAAGCCATTCTTCAATCCGCGACCTCCTCAAATAAACTGCTGCCATGTGGTACCCATTATAGATTCCAAGTATAAACCTTCTAAACGCCTGCATTCAGATGCAGCCTGTAACTTGCTGGAGGGTGTCCATTACTGTACAGAAACACATTTCTGAACCCTTCAATCAGCTTTCAGTCTCCCTGTAATCTCTCAGGCCCCATTGAGAAACAAATTGTCTGTTAAATAAGAGTATCTTTGCATTTTATTTACAGTGGGCTGATACATATTTAACAAGTAAAAAAAAAACAGAAAACTTCTTTTATACGTTATCGCGACAAATTCTTTGGAAAAAGAAACAAAGATCCCCTTTAAACACAGTTTTTTTTGAGGGAAAAAAACATGCAAGTAAATGGGACACAAATCTCAGATGGGTTGCAACTGGAAATCCCACGTTATGAGTTTCCAGACCCTTACTCCTCAAAGCCTTCCATGCAAAGTTCAAGGTTTGGTTCATTGATGGGAGGCCAGCACTCAAAGGAGGCCTTTTCTTTCTTTAGTTCGGGTGCACCTTCTCCGGAATGTTCCACGTACGAACGCGGCATTCTGTTTTACTCTTCTTGAGTCCTGTGTCTCTGATACACACATGCGAGTACACATACGAGTACACGCACACGCACACAGGCACATATGTGCCTAGCTACGGTCAAAGCCACAGCATGGAAATGAGCTTCTCCCTTCTGTTCCCGCCGTGTCGAGCACCCCCCCCCCCCCCAACCCTTGACCACGAGGCTGGATGCCTTCCGAGTCCAGATGGCCCTTCTCTCTCTCTCTCTCTCCTCTCACTTTTTCTTCCTGTGGTATCTGGTGGACTGCAACAAAAAGTTTGCTAGAGCATTCTGTTAAAAAAACAAATTCGAGGAAAGAACACATAGTATCCAAGGCAAGCAGCCCCAAAACCGCAACATCATGGTCGGTGACCGCTTTTTCATTGGCCTTGTGAAGGCTGAAGTGACAGCTAGAACCTGCTGACTGGGAATCCCACTGTCCAGAACTGGAGCGACAGTCTTCACCTTCACACCCCCCACCCTTTACCCATGCAGTTCTCATAGGCATGGGTCCTCGGCCTATTCTCACTCGCACGTTGGTGCATTAATTCTCTCCCCTCAGCTCTGAGGCACAGTCGGTGAGGAACCTGCTGCGAGTGCTGTGTCTGGAAGAATGACAGGCCATCTTCCGGAAGTTTCTGAGGGGTAGCAGGGTACTGAGAGGATGCTTTTCTTTCGTTGGGAGAGAGCCAGGAGGCACAGCAAGGTGTCCTGCATCTAAAACAGAGATGAGGAGATCTTCCCTCGCTTGAGAGGGTGGTCAGTCTTTGGAATCCATTTCCATACGGAGGCTAGTGCACTGAATATGTTGCTGAATTTGACTGATTATTGATCATCAAGGGAGGCTATGTTACAGTGGGGGTGGCATGGAGGAAAGTGGAGTTGAGATCACATAGACCATCCTCTAGTCTGATGGCCTGAATGGCCTCCACCTGCTCCTGTTTCAGGTCAGGTGAGAGTCCAGAATGGATTTGAGATGGCGAGGTGTCTGATGTTTCCTCACAAAGATTCCCAGAGGCAATCCCCCACTTTCCCTCACACGGGCATAAGCTGTCTCCCTGGCACTACGTTGGCTGAGGTGAGCTGACTCAGCATAGGATGGGCATTTCACACAGAGTGTAAGGTGTCAGCACCTACAGTGCAGGGAACGTAGACCAAGACCAGGTAATCATTTTAACTGCACACCATTCAATACCAGGCCGTTGGTATCGAGGCATTAGGGCCAGATGAACTTTAGATTCTTAAGTTTAAACTAATGCTTGATCATTGCACATCTGAGTTTACTGATCATGGAGCAATAAAAGACAAAAAAACTAAATGCAGCAATTACTATCCCAGGAAAGAGTGTACAGTCTCTGGGTACCACCAATGGACATTTGGAAGAGAAACACAGAACCCTTAAGAAAAAGGATCATTTTAAAAACTAAATTTCCCCCGTGCCTGTAAATGATCCATCAATGCCTTCACTTTTACCAATTCAAATATTAAAGCTTTTACCTAGGGGTGGGCCAGGACAGGTACAGCATGGGGTTAGATACAGAGTAAAGCTCCTTCTACACTGTTCGCTATCAAACACTCCCAGGACAGGGACAGAACAGGGTTGGATTCAGAGTAAAGCTCTTCCTACACTGTTTCCTATCAAACACCCGCAGGATGGGGTTAGATACAGAGTAAAGCTCCCTCTACACTGTTCGCTGTCAAACATAGCCAAGACAGGGACAGCACGGGGTTAAAACAGAGTAAAACTCCTTCTACTCTGTACCCCATCGAACATATCCCCGGACAGGAATAATACGGGGTTAAATACAGAGTAAAGCTTCCTCTACACTGTCCCCCATAAAACACTCCCCAGGACAGGGACAACATGGGGTTAGATACAGAGTAAAGCTCTCTCTACATTTTCACCATCAAGCACTCCCAGGACAGGGACAGCACGGGGTTAGATACAGAGTAAAGCCCTCTCTATAATTTCACCGTCAAGCACTCCCCAGGACAGGGACAGCCTGGGGTTAGACACAGAGTAAAGCTCTCTCTATAATTTCACCATTAAGCACTCCCCAGGACAGGGACAGCCTGGGGTTAGATACAGAGTAAAGCTCCCTGAACACTGTTCCCATCAAACACTTCCAGGACAGAGAGAGCAGGTGATTACAGACAGAGTAAAGCTTCCTCTACACCATCCGTACCAAACAACCCCAGGATTGGGGCAGAATGGGGTTAGGTATAAAGCTCCCTCTACACTGTCCCCACTATCAAACACTCCCAGGGCAGGGACAGATTTGGGTTACATACAGAGTAAAGCTTTGCGTACACTGACTTTTGGAGCTGAGATTAATGTCATGTAGCATGGCGTGAGCTGCTGAGGGCAGCAGGATATGGCTGACATTAGCTGGTGATCACATACGGGTCCCATTACATTTGAGCCCTTTATCCAGCATTGACCAGAGCTGAGAAACCTGCCCATCTGTGCAAACAAACAGTTACAGTTCACTCCCAGGGACACAGGGCTCCCCCTTCCACAGTGACGGTCCCGCTTGCCTCTCTGGTGCATTGAGGTGCTGAACGCTGTTGGGTGCCTCAGCACAGGATTCAGAATGTGGCTCTTTACATTCCAGCCCTTTCCGAATACTTACGGGAATAGCGTGCAGGAGAGCTACCAGGAAGATTACCGGTATCACCAGAAGCAACGTGCAGATGACCCACCACTTGTACCTGCGCCAGACAATGTGCCTCATCGCCTTCAAGGGAGAACGGAACCACAAAAACGATATATCTGGCCGGCTGCAATCACACAGAGCTTTAAAAGCTTTAAACACTGCCTCCATCTCGATAACAAAACATGCCACATGTAAGGAAGCCTCCGCTAATCTTCGGATCACCGTCACCAATATCAAAGTTCTGACACGCATACTGCCAATCTTTTCCTCCATTCTTTCTTGGGAGTGGGGGGCTTATGGCGCTCATTCCGAATTGCCACTGAGGCATTTCAGAGAGCTGTTAGGAATCAACAGCATTGCAGTGGATCCAGATTGAACTTTCAGCCAGACTGGGTAAGGGCAGCAGATTTCCTTCCCTAAAGGACATAGAGTCACAGAGCTGGATAGCATGGAAACAGACCCTTCGGTCCAACTCTTACGTGCTGACCAGATATCCTGAATTAATCCAATCCCATTTGGCCCATAACCCTCGAAACCCTTCCTGTCTGTGTACCCAGCCAGGTGCTTTTTAAATGTTGTAACTGTACCAGCCCCCGCCACTTCCTCTGGCTGCTCGTTCCATATACACACCAGCCTCTGTGGGAAAAAGTTGCTACTCAGGTCCCCTTTTAAATCTGTCCTACCGGACCTGAAACGTTAACTCTGATTTTTCTTCACAGGTGCTGAGCTTTTCCAGCAACTTACATTTTTGTTCCTGATTCACAGCATCCGCAGTTCTTTCAGTTTGCCTTTTAAATCCTTCCCCTCTCACCTTAAAACTATGCCCTCTAGTTTTGGACTCCCCTACCCTGGGAAAAACATCTTGGCTATTCATCCCATCCATGCCCCTCATGATTTTATAAACCACTATCAGGTCACCCCCTCAACGTCTGACACTCCAGAGAAAATAGCTCCAGCCTATTCAGCCTCTGCCTGTAACTCCAACCCCGACAACATCCTTGTAAATCTTTTCTGAACCCTTCTTCAACACATCTGTGGTGTTCAAGTGGGTTTTTAAAATAATTGGCGATTGTTGTCATGGTCACCATTGCTGAGAGAAGCTTTCAGTTCCAGATTTATTGCTGGAAGTTAAATTTCACATGCTGCCATAGTGGGATCTGAAACCCACATCTCCAACACACTAGCCTGGGTCTGTAAATTACTAGTCCAGTGACATTACACCGCAGGCTTCCTCTTAGGGTGCTGTGTGATGAGCAGTAAAATATTGTCTCTTTTGCCAGTGTCCAGTCTGGGCTTGTGCCATCACCATCTGCTGCCGAAACTGTTTCCCCACGAGAGACATATTCATAACTCTCCAGAGAATGAGAAAGGACACAAGTCCACATTCTTCCCTCAAATGTTTGTGGCCTGAATGGAGGGAGCGAGGAGCAGATTCACCAAGAATTGAAGGAATTTGCATGTATAACTAAGGAAACCTTTCCAGGGAGACAAAGGATGAGAGGTTGTTTGAATACCTATGCCGCTAAACAATTCATGCTTTCCAAGAGGCAGGTCAGGCTCAACGGGCCAGTGGCCTTCTTCTGCTCTCCATCAGCCTATGATAACACGAAGGACAGATATTCGGCAATAAGATGTTAATAGTGGGGGATTCAGTGATGATAGTGCCACAGAACGTCAAGGTGCAATGGTTAGATTCTCTCTTGGGTGTTGTCCAGGTCTTGCTGCATTTGGACAGATTCACTACCTGTGGAATCACGAATGGGGCTGAATATTGTGCAATCGTTGGCGAACATCCCCACTTCCGGCCTTATGACAGACAGAATTATCGATGAAGCAGCTGAAGATGGTTGGGTCAAGCACACTACCTGAGGAACTCTCCAGGGCTCTTGTGGTCTAGTGGTAGTGTCCCAACCTTTGGTCCAAGTTCAAGTCCCAGCTGTTCCAGAAGTGTGTCATAACATGCTTGTACAGGTTGGTTGAAACATATCAACTCAGTGTAGTGTAATGGTAGGGTGGGCCACGAGGCCTGTTTCCAAGTCCCACCCTCTCCCGGAGTGTGTCATAACACATCTGAACTGCTTGATTTAAAAAGAAATTCCCCAAGAAACTCCTGCAGAGAAGTCCTGCAGCTGAGATGACCGGCATCCAACAACCACGGCCACCTTCCTACGTGCCGGGTGCAACTCCAACCATTGGAGAGTTTTCCCCAATTCCTGGTCACTCCAGTTCTACTCAGGCTCCTTGATGCTCAAGGCAGAGTCCTCACAAGGAATCAATTGTGAATCCTTCTGCTGCACATTTTACTGACCCGCAGGCAGCGCTCCTCGACTAGTAGGCCCAGGTTCTGAAGACATGAGTTCAAATCCTATCATGGCAGCTGGTGGAATCTAAATTCAATCAATTACAATCTGGAATTGCTCATCGATGTGGTTGGTTCTTAATGCCCTCTAAAATGGCTTAGGAAGCTATTCAGTTCAAGGGCAGTTAGGAATGGGAACTGAATGCTGCCCCAGCCATTGATTAAAAATTAAAAATTGGCACAGGAATCATGCCAAGAGCAGTCTGGATGGTGGCAAATGTTTCCAGCGAACCCAGGGCTGCTTGTACTATATTGGCTCCGTGTGTAAACACAACATTAAGTCACTTTTCTCCTTGGAGCTCGCCAGACAGAGGGAAAGATTCGCTCGAGGCACTGAACATTATGAAAAGGGTTTTTTGATCACTGTGACAACACATGCAGGAATTCAAAAGGTCCCTCTGTCTGCCATGTCACGCACATCAATTCAGAATTTGGTAACCAGCCTCCACTGCACTGTGGGTTTCTGCAGAAGTGATGTTCTGTTGCTCTTGTCACGGGCCTCAAAGACACTGTGACTTCAAACCCACAAGCCCTTCCACCTCTCATTGGCAAATACAGTATAGTATCAACATCCACTCACAGAATCATAGAACAGTGTGGAAGCAGGCCATTCGGTCCATCAAGTTCACTCCAAACAGCATCGCACTAAATCAATCCCTGTAACCCTGTATTACCCATGGCTAATCACCTGCACATCCCTGGACAATTTCCCATGGCTAATCCATTTAGTCTGCACATCTGTGGGCTGTGGAAGGAAACCAGAGCACCCGGAGGAAAGCCACTCAGGCACAGTTGTGGAGAGAATGTGCAAACTCCACACGGTCACCTAGAGGGTGGAACTGGACCTGGTTCCCTGGTGCTGTGAGGCAGCAGTGCTAATCACTGAGCCACTGTGCCGCCACTAGAATATAGCACTGGGCTTGAAGATATAACAGCCCCACTTTCAGTTGCAAATCCTACAGAATTGTGAACCGGTTCTCTGGAGTGTTTCTGGGGCGATTGCTGCCAGCAGAAATATGGAGGGGCAGGGAAATCGTAGCAGCTAGTGGCCCAATTCATTTGTTACACTTGCTACCTCACGGAGCGTATTATTTTAGGGATACAAATCTTACGCTGAGACACCGGAAAAAGACCTAACAGCCTCAATTCAGCAGGTAGCACAGAAGGCTTTGCATTTCTCAATAAGAGAGCTGGTGTCACAGCTTTTCACCTTCACATTCATCAGGATACACGCAAGAATGTCATATTTCAAAGAGAGCGAGAATTTATACCGCTTGGGAAAAGGAAGCTGATTGGTTAGTAAGTCATCTTTTGTTGGTCAAGATATTGCCAGGGAGAATACAGCAGGGAGCCACTGTCTGCGCCTCATTTCTTTAATTCAAAAAAGGCACAATACCTGGGCATGTTCCTTTTGGCTGCAGAGGAAAGATTCCTCTGCACAAACGTATATAGCTTCTAGCAAATACGAGTGAGCCACACTGCAAGATGGACTGATAATCAGCAACTGGTTGTGACGAGTACACGGGATTGTCCAGCCAGTTCTGTCCAATCTTGGAATCACACCAAACATTAGACATTGTGTTCTAAACTGAGTTGGCTTCTGTACCATATATCCTATGTTTACCAGTTGAGATTACCAGCACAGTGCACACCACGGGGTGTCAGTTCTTTGCCAATAAGGGGATTGTTTTGATAACTCTAGCATTATGGACATACTTTGGAGGTTCCAGTTTGGGATTCATATTAGGCTCATCTCTTCCCTTCCCGGCTGGCCGCTCTTCAGCTTCGCGTTCTGTCAGCAACTCCAGGGTCAATTCCAGTTTTCCCTGAACACACCAAATAAGGAATGAAACATGTAAATGAGACATTGGCTAATGGCAGCAACGGCCTAGAGTGTCATCACAGACTATAATAGTTTAATGTACTGGGCAGCGCAAGAATCTGAACAAAGTGTAGAGGGTGTGGGAAAGGGAAGAGGAAGGGCTGAGGGTGTTTGAAGGGTGCTGAGAGACAGAGACAAACAGAGGTGGCTGAGGGAGACAGAGAGAAAGGGCAGCATGAAAGAATGAGGGAGAGAGAGAGACTGACAGACAAAGAAAGGAAGGAGGATAGAGAGAGGGACAGATACACAGAGACAGAAAGATGGATAAAGAGGCAGAGAGACCAGCAGGAGAGAAAGAGAGAGAGGAGGAACACGATGGAGAAAGAGAAAGAACGAGATGGATAAGGAAAGAGAGAGAGAGAGAGAGAAAAAAAAGCAGAGGTAAGAGATAGAGGGAGGCAACAAGAAAGAAATACCGACAGTGGCAGAGACAGGCAGAGGGAGGGAGGGAAAGAGTGAGTGAGAGAGACTGAGATGCCATTGTGAATGCTGTAACCTAGCATTTATAACTACATATGAGAAAGACAGGTTTGCACATTAAACACAGCCTTTCAGTATCAACAGGAATGGACCAAATGTAATGTTAGCTCCTCTCCACAAGACTCTTTATCCTGTCATGTCCACCATGGTCAAGACATGGCTCATTCTGACCACACTGTGTCTGGATCATAAAAATCATTCTGTCAGGAAGTCACAGTGTTAAATCCACATTCTCTTTCACTTCCTGCAATTGCCTTGTAAAGAGGGTGAACAGGAGAGAACTGAGCTCCATGGGGATCAGTCTGTAGAAGATATTCCAAGGCTTTACTCAACTCTTCCCCAGACAGCAGTGGAGGCTGGGTTACTAAAGGCTGAGCTGGGCAGACCGTAATTCGCACGTGAATCAGGCAGGCAAGTGAAGTTTCGGCAACATCAGGTCAGCCCTTATGAGGCTCGAGGGGCTGAATGACCTACTTCTACCGCAAACAAGCTTCGGTAATCCTTAATTCCTAGACTTTGACTTTGCTTCAGAACTGCGAGGCTCCAAGTCATGTTGTCTAACAGTGCACCTGAATGATACTTGGGCATGATGTATTAAATTGTCGGGAAAGGTTGCCAGCTTTAAACTTGTTTTCACTTGAGTACATAAGCTTAAGGGGTGGTGAAGTTGGGGAGTTTAAGATGATTGAAGGAATTGATAGGGTCGATTAAGGGATGTGGAAACAGGTTGGGAAGTGTGGAGGAGTGGGAAACGAGTCAGGGGAAAGGCAGAAGAGGGAGTATTTAGAAATCTAGACACATCTCGGAACAGAGGGCAGGTATTTTATCATGACAGACGCAGGAATGCTCAGTGAAAGAATATTTGCTCTTACTGTCAAATAAGGTTTGCCTGCTTCGTATGTGACGCACGGCCACCAGCCTTTAATAGTCTTCTGCTTGAAGAGTGAAATCATCTTCTGCAAGCTGCTAGACGAGGTGCCCTCCTGCTTAAAGAACTTCTCCAGTGTGCAGCTATCTGCCCACTTCGTTGGGGACCGGAAAGCATTAAGATTAATCTCGAGGTAGCCTGCCAAGGAGAGAGAGAGAGAGAGAGAGAGAGAGAGTCAGCACAGAGTTGGGCATTCAGGGAGCAATCAATCAGGATGTCCTAGAGAAAGGCCCAAGTCTGAAATAGTTCACTGCAACTTGTTAACGCCAGTGAACAGTGCAGTCCTAGGGTGTGCTGGAGAATGGAATGGCGGCAAGGATCAGTGCCTGGGCTTGGGGGACAGCGTGAATTTAAGCCACGATTCCCAGTCTCTAATCATCATGCTCTGTTGAGGCAGAGAATGAGAGTGAGCGTGATGCCTACCACAGTGGGCACAACCAGCTGGCGGATGACCCACTCAAGTGGCACACATAATCACACGTGCCTGTTCAATTCTGTGCCTGATTGAAGGTCAGCGCACGAATAAAGTGTGAAAAAGAAGGGATGCCTCTTCTCACCTGCTCACAAGACAAATGTGTTAATGTAACACAGTGACTGACAGACACAGATGGCATGTGTATACATGCATACACACACACACACTCACACGCGTACTGTCTCTCCCGCTCTCTCTCTCTGGGATCTTTGGTTCCCAATGTGGCAATGAGATGCCATTGGGGGTGAAGGTGAGGTTGGCTGCTCAGTGTTTAATTTGCAACTCCAGGTTGTGTGCCAGCAAACAATTAGAATCAGTCTCAGCGATATCACCAAGTCACCACAAACCCTCTCCGAACACAGGCTCATCTGCCCTCACCTGACACCAGCTGGTTACTGCAACAGGACAAATCCAACACTGAGTAATGAATAAGTCTGGAATAAAACACGCAGGTCGCCCAAAATGTAGATTCTCTTTTACCCAAGCAACAATCACTGACCCTCTCCGTCTGGGCTCTCACCACCAGCAAGCTCCTTCACACATACTGTTCTTTCTTAAACTGAGGACACAATCACTTCAAATTTATCAGGTTAAAATCCCTTCTAAGTACTAACCCAAGTCATTTATCCTGTTGGTCTCCACTAATGTACAAGTAATCTGCAACATAAGAACTTAAAAGATATGATCTAACTCAACCCTACCAATTTGCACCATCCCTTGCTCTCCTTAGTATCCAAAATTTATCAAGTTGTCTTGAATGACACAGCCTCCAATGCCATCTGAAGAAGAGAATTCCAAAGATTCACTACTTTCACAGTGAAGAAATTCCTCCTCTCTTCAGTCCTGAATAGGTGACCTCTTATTGTAAGATGCCTAGGTGTATTATGATTTTCTAAGTATCCCATTAGCAGGTCCCTAAGAAGAGATTTTCCCTCTTGCTAATCTTAGCCTGACTGTCCTATAGTTACAGTTCTCTGTCTTGCTCCTTTCTTGAAATAAATCTATTGGATGCATTCTTGCATTCAGGGCTTCTTAAAAATTTCTTTCATTGGATGTGGGTGTTGCCGGCGAGGCCAGACACTTTTTTGTCTGTCTCTAATAGCCCTTGAGCTGAGAGGCTCGCTCAGGCATTTCAAACGGCAGTTAAGAGTCAACCACATGGCTCTGGGTGTGGACTCACATGGCGGTGAGGCCAGGTAAAGAGGGCAGATTTCCTTCCTCAAGGGCATTCGTGAACCAGATGACGTTTTACTATCATCAAAGATTGTTTCATGGTCATCATTACTGAGGGTACCTTTAAATTTAAGATTATATTAACAGATTGAGATTAATTTCCACCAAGTGGCAACAGCAGTTTCTGGAAGTAGAAGCCATTCAGCAACACACTGACTGACATACACAGAGCTTCCTAAAGGATGCATAGCCAAGCAATTTCAAGAGAGAACTCTACAGCTACTAGGATTTGTCCGCAGAACATTAGCTTGGGAGTCCAGATTACTAGTCGCCCGGGATGTTATTGGATTTTAACCAAAATTCTGGAAGATCAAACAGCAGAGCTGTTAAAGATTACCTAAGTAGTCATCAAAGGACACTTTATCATTGTCCCACAGTTGGAGAATTAGTTTAGGAGGCATTTTCATTTCCGTCTCATCCAAGCTCCAAATATAGTTCTGAAAGAAACAGAAACAGTCTCTCACAATTGGCCCTTGCTGAATTACTTAGAAAACAGAGCCCACATGCAGTAACCTTTTACGACTAATATAAAAGCAAACTACTGTGATTGCTGGAAATCTGAAACAAACACAGAGCGTGCTGGAGAAACTCAGCAGGTCTGGCAGCATCTGTGGACAAAGGGAAACAGAGTAAACATTTCGAGTCTGGTATGACTCCTGTCTGGTTTTATGACTGGGTAGATTTGCACAGATCAAATTCCCAGCCAGCGCTTTGACAGGGTCTGCGATGAAATAAAATCAACAAGCAGTAATGCCAGGCAGTTTACGTCAAATATGTTTGTTGATACATGTTTGTGCTCTCTGCCTGTACTGAGAGAATCTGAATCTATAATGAGTACATTGCTTCAAATCAATATCCCTATGAATCAACCACAGTGATAAATGTAACACAGTGGGACAGCACGGTGCCTCAGTGGCTAGCTCTGCTGCCTCACAGCACCAGGGTCCCAGGTTTGATTTCACCCTCGGGCGACTTTCTGTGTGGAGTTTGCATGTTCTCCCCCGTGTCTGCGTGGGTTTCCTCCGGGTGCTCTGGTTTCCTCCCACAGTCCAAAGATGTGCAGCAAAGATGTGCAGGCTAGGTGGATTGGGCCAAGGGAAATTTGGGATTACAGGGATGGAGGTCTGATGGGATGCTTTTTGAAGAGTCAGTGTGGACTCGAAAGGCCAAATGGCTTACTTCCACACTCTAGGGATTCTATGATTCTCTGAAGTGATGGTAAGTGCCCAAGCGTTAGTTAGAGATAAAATCTGTATTGATAACGAAAATGAGGAGACCTATTGCATTGAATTTACATTTACTGGCGACAGAAGCTTCAGTGGGAAACGGAAGGATGCAAGGAGATCGGACAAGTTCAAAAGAGTGGGCAAAAAATGGAAGGTGAAAAATAATGTAGAATATTTTTAATAAAGTCATGG